>NW_021379772.1:355046-430292 GCF_001605985.2 Dendrobium catenatum | reverse complement strand
TACTGAGATGACTCCAGATAATTTTGATAATTCTGATTTAATTTTGGATAATTCTGATTTAATTTTAGATAATTCTGATGGCGACTTAGATAATCTTGAGTTGGAAGTAAGTCAATCGAATTTATCACCGGAGTTAAGTGAAACGGAACCCATGGATCTTAGGGTTGCAACCAAACCTGAGTCTCTTTCGGAAGACTGTACTTTGAGTCTGAAAGTTTATAAATCTGATTTGAACAACGAGCCCCCTCTTATTTCATTAGAGTCTAGCTTTGGAGCTGCTCATTTAGAGTTATATTTAGCAAAGTGTGTCATTCCCGATTTGACTTACCTCACTGCTCCTTGTACAAACTTTAATATTCGACAAAGCGTGAGTCCCATACCGTCTGATGAATCTTTGAGTTATCCCCTTATGGATATGAGTCAGAACCAATCATCCTATTTTATTTCTGATTCCTACTTTTTGCCCGTTATAGCCTCGCCCTACCTTGATGAGGACCCTCTCTGTCCTAGTTGGATTAATCTGTTCAATTACACAACCTCCACTAGGAGACTACCTACGAATTTAACTGAGACTTCCCATAGAGCTACCCTGGTAGCTAAGAACGTCTTCATTACTCCTCCTACACCAGTTCCCTTAGATCGAACACTTTAGACCTCTTTTGTGACTCGTCCACCTGTTCTAGCATCATGTTCGTGTGAGTTAGTATGTTGTGTGAGTGTTGTAGCCTGTTGTCTTCCTAATTTATCTGTTGTTTTAAACTTTTGTAAGCTCATGAGTCTTGTCAATCATCTTGCACACTCGATCTCTTGCATTTGCATATGCATGTCACCTTCAGTAGTTACTCAACGAAATTAAAAGGAAAATTGAACAAAGTAACTCCCATTTTAAAATTATTGCTAATAACAAAATATGGTTCAAAGAATTCAAAGTTGGAGACTTTGTGATGGTACGAGAAGTTGCAAGCTCGAGGAACCGGACCATTTAAGGTAATCTCAAAGGTTAATAGTAATGCCTACGTACTGGACCTCTCTTGAGGCTTCAACATGAATCCTACATTTAATATCGAAGACCTATCAGCCTTTGAAGGACCTGAATCTTAACCCCAAAATCCACTCTTTAAATTAGCCTTGTGTGACCCCACCTGGTGAGATCCCCCAGCCTAGCTCCACCCCCCAATTTACCTGACTCACCTATAGCGGAGAAGATCGAAGCAATACTAGATGATGAGGTCACTTCCACAAAGGAAAGTGGGCGCCGAAGATACCGAGTTCATTGGAAAGGGACACCGTAGATAGAGGATACTTGGATTGACAGGGACGAGCTACAGAGCTTAGACCCAGATCTTCTAGAGTTGTACGAGGGCTCCATAGATATCTACTCGATGGGGTCGAGTTTTCTCCCACCTGGGGAGAATGATGGGGACATCAACAACGATTTCGACACATGTACCTGTAGGAGATGCCGAGGATCGACGGCCACGTTTATGACCTGTATTTTCATCATTTTATGTAGTAGTTTATTTTTAATTTATGATTTTCCGTTTTTACCCTTATGGGTATTTGGGTAGTTATTGTAGCCCAAGGGGCATTTTCGTACTTTACTTTCTTTGTCATTTTGAGGCCTATTTATATGGCCCCTTTTTCATGTAATGGGAGCTTTTGATGAATGAAAATTATTTCCATTGTGTTCTCTTTGTGAGTGCAACTTCCACGATCTCTTAGTGAGTTCGTAGGAGAAGCTAGATCTCTGTGTGAGTTCTAGGTTTTTTTTCTCGTTCTACTATTTTCCTTTATTTCTCTTGGTCGATTCATCGTCGTGGAGATTCGGATTGAAGCACTTGGGGGAAATTTGAATTCACTCCTTGAATCCCTATATTTTCCATACTTCTTCCTCCCCTTACTCTTGCCGCCGCCTCCTTCAAAAAAGAAAAAACAAAAAAATCCCAAGCCGCCGGCCTCTTGGCATCCACCTCCTGCCGGCCCGCCACCCCACCCGTGATCCGCCCCCTTGACCCACTCAGGCCGCCGACCACCAAGCCGCCGCCTCCCACCAGTTAGCCTCCACTGTGACTGTCCCCCTGCCCCCACTTCTCTACCCGCCGGCCCTTTCTCTTGGAATTTGAATTTGAAAATTCAAATTCTCCAGGAAGCGTTAATTGCTTGCCCATAATTCCAATCCTGAAATTATGCCATTACCTTAATTGGATTTTAATTCATATTTGAAATTCAATTCGCTGAATAATTGTTTGATCACAAATTAGGAAGCTTTGTCCTTTGTGTTAAAATTTGAATTTATTCCAGATTTTATTCAAATCCCTGAATCAAGTAAGCGGGCCCCACTTGCTTATAATTTCCAGCCTTTAATTTTTCATATGGCCGGCCATGCATAGAACCCCAAATTCCCTCACCTGCTATTAATTACTATCCTATTAATTCCCTATTTTCTCTTGAAATCACTTCTCCCTCATGGAATTAATGTAATGTCTCAATTAATTTCCCTCTGCCTGAGGGAATTCAACTTGAGATTGAATGTTGGTCTTTCAAGCCCCACCTAATTCAGCCATCCACTCTTCCCCTCCTCCTTTGGAAATCAATTTGGTTTTCAAATGATACTCCCACACGTCTCCTCACTAAATACACTTCCCCCCCATTCAACCCTTAGCCGTTACACACCTTGCTGCTCCCGTCCCAAGTCTCCCCTCACGGTTTTCCTCCCTTCCCCCTAAAATCTGCTGTGTGCTCAAGCATTCTAGCCAAGGCAGCCTGCTGTCCTGCACCATTGGGGATCTAGAATTGCTGTCCAAACACTTCCAGCACCCTATAGCAGCTGTCCAAAGAGATTTGGAACATGTTTTCTTGCTGTCCAGCCTGCTAGAAGGTCTCCAAACACCGTCCGGACATTCCAGGCCGCCGAATACACCTTCAAGAAATCGCTATCAAGAATTCCATACTCCGGCCACCTATCAAAGAACGACGATCCAAGGCTCCTTCTTCCTCGGAGTGACCTCGATTCTAAGGTGCAGACTCTTCTTCCGCTAAAGCCTAGACACAGTTGAGCGTATGGGCTCCAAAGGTGAAAGTTTTCATTATTAAATCGTGGACTCTTGTTACCATCGTAGCTTTACAATTATTCTTTGTGTTTCTTGAACTGTTTGGTTGATTGATCTTGCTCTACTTTGCCTAACCAAGTTAAAAACCACGAATTCCAAGGATCAATCTTTTGCTATAAGTGATAATTTTACTTTGGGATTATTTGTTTAAATTGCTCTCGTTAATTTCTTAAAGTAACTTCATCGCATGTTTGTTTCACATCAAGGACCCTCGAAATAATGTGAGTGAGGAAAACTTTTGAATTCCTTTACTTGTGACCGTATACTAGTTTTTTTTGAAATAGGAGTGGTGGAGACCATTTAACTTGCATTTTTTATGGCCTTGTATGAATTTTAATGACCTTACATCGACATTTTATGATCTTACTTCAACGTGTTTGATGTTAATATTTTATTATTTCATTCTGTTATTATATTAATGATCTAATTCTGAGGTTTATGACTCAACATATTTTTAGGCTTGCACCTTACCTTATAGAGAGAAAATATCTCAATACCAATGATTTACTACCTTAGGCTTTACTAATACTACTACTATATGGGTTTTAGATTTAGCAGTCTTCCCACTTGATAAGCAATAAAAATTATTTTCTTCATTGCATGTCTCTTCTACCACCTTTCATCTTTGTTGATGGTTTCTCATCTATTATTTTTAGATAAGGAACTTCCCACCCTTTGCAAAATTTACTCTCTTAGATGCATTTTATGCTCTTAATTTCTCTGTTAATGTCCTATCTGTACATCATCTTACCACAGCTAACAATTTTTTTTATTATCATTTATTCTACTCATTGTCTTTCATAATGTCAACTCAAAGAAGACGGTGGATTGGGTGTTCAATATGTAGACATCTATCTAAGATTGCACCTTCAAATCTACACCTTATTGTGCTACAGTGATATAAATGATAAATTTCTTATCTTCCTATCAGTCCAATTTTGTGTATTTATCCCCATATGTTGCAGTTTTGCCATGTCTTTGTTTTTTGTCTTTAGTCATGATATCTAGAAGGTGAGATAGATGCTCCTCATGGTCAACTAACATGGATATTGGTTACCTTTCTTTTTGAGGTAATGTGAATTACTTATTATTGATGGGTTTTAACTGCAGTTTTGTCTGGATGCCTCCATTAGTTGGGATATATCTTGACTAGTTGCCAAAGGATTACTAAAGTATAGGATATATTATTTTGAAACTGTCTATTCTCTCTTTAGACACAACTCTATCTGAATTCTAATCTTTGTGTCCATTATTCAAGGTTTTCCTAAGCCAAAATGGATGTTAGTAACACATTCTTTTAGGATGAACTAAGGCTTCGATAGTGACGACTTTCTTACTGTATTTTAAAATAGTTTTTAAGTATAAAAAATTTTTTGCACTAGAAAGCTTCTTTAGAAAGAAGTAAGAAAGTTGTCTCAAACGAAGCCTAAATGTGTTAATATATATGGAACCACTTTGGTTTATAGCTTAGGGGAAGAAATGCATATTCCTACTTATAACGACCATTTTAGGGCTTTAGAAAAGTCCACGAGCATGGTCTGACACACTTCTCGAAGTTCTTGTAAAAGTTGGCCTTGGATGTATGTAATATTGTCTATTATTCTTCTTTGACTAATTTTCAATAATAGACTTAATTGTGTTAGGCTTTTACGTAAATAATATTTTATTATTGTGAGGGTTAATGATTTAGGGCCTATAGGTACCCTTAAGGTGGTAGTGGAAGGTTTATTTATGATGTGGTGAATTCAGGGCATGAATAGATTTGATTTTGAAAGTTTTAGTCTTTTAGAAGTCAAGTTTTCCTTGGAGGAAAAAATGGGAGGTCTCTAGCTCAATGGTTTAGCATGTTAATGAACTAATGTTGGTGTGTTTTGGATTTTGGATCAATGGATAAGGCAATGTGATATTTTTAACCAAGTTGCTTCGAGCAATAAATTATTTACTTATATTGGGCTTTTGGCTAAGTCATTTTATTGTTACGGGAAGTTGAGGCTGTCACAACCCAAAATGATGAGGACGAGTCCTATCATGTTGAGTTGTGAAATGCAAACACCAAGATATTGTTTAAAATATTTCATATTCTCTTACAATATTTATTCTAAATAAATTATAGATTAGAAAGCTACTAAACATCCACATACTGGAAATAAGATCATCAACAAGATTTCTTTCATTTCATCAAAATATATCTACAGACAGTACATGGCTAAATGCATAAGTTACAGAACTGAATAATAAGCTGGTCATGAATGTATAAAAATCAAAATAAAGAAATACTTATAAACTTAGATCTTATTCTGATCTCAACAAGCTCATTCTTTTCCCATATCTTGAAAATAAAAAGCAAAACTACAATGAGCTACGACAGTTCAACATGCCACACAAATCAATCTAAATTTTCAAATTCATTTATTAAATATTTTGCTGAATATTTAAAAGCAGTTAAATACAGTCTAACAAATCACTATATGGAGAAATGTAATAATAGTATAACAATTATCCAATTATTTAAATAATAGTACTATATTATCCAATTATTCATATTATAGAGCAATTCTTATCATATTTCTTTAACCCTGATGGAATCTCAAAGGATTCTGATCCCTTGTAACTCAATTTTGTGCTTATAGTATCAGAAAATGCTTGTAGATGCCAAAACATGTCTTATAGTCACCAGAATATGCCTTATATGCACTAAAATATTTCCTGACACAGACATAATTTCAAAATATTTTTTTGTCCCTTATCTTTCTCAACAGATGATGCAGCCAAAACATTAGGGTAGTTAAGGTTGCAAACAAATATAATCTTCCTTTCAAAAAAAACAAAAAAACAAACACAATAATAGACATAATATGAAAATAATGCTAAGATGACACACAAACAAGACTTTACTTAATATGACTATCAAAAAAACAACATAAACGAACAATACAACTTTTATATTAGAAGGACTACACTTATAAGCATAAAGCATCTAAAAGCTTTTCTTTGATTGAGAAGAAAGATACAAGTAGGGTGGAAACTTGCGGAGAGAAGAAGTAGGTAAGAAGCCCGAGACGAAAGCAAAAAGAATAGAAGAGAAAGGGGGACATAGCTCGCAAGCTATCAAAGAAAAAACCCTCAGGTTTTAGCTCCAAAAATCCTAACATAATCTTCTTAAATCAGTCTCAAAACTGCCCCATATTTATAGGTGAAGAGAGGGAGCTAAACAGCCCAAACAGCCGCCCACTCAATCCAATCAGAAAAGGGGAAGCAAAAGGCCAATAGGCAGTCGGATGGAGCAGCACACGAAGGGGCCGCGAGATAGCCAACGAACGGACAACACTAGGGGGAAGGAACCAGGCAGGCAGAGGAAACGAAGGGCCAAAAACAAGGAAAGTGAACCTGGGCAGCCAAAGGGGAACCAAAAAAGCATGTAGTAGAATCGAATAGCCAACAAGGGAATTGGGAAAGCCTTGCTTCCATCAAATCTCCCCCAGTTGAAAGTTCTCATCCCCTGATGAGATGTCTTTAGAACATTCCTTATGAGTCGAAGGCGCCATATCTAATTCTTGAATCAAGGCTGCATATTTTCTCTGAATCATTTCTTTTTCTTGCTTAAGATGGGCTTGCAGAAGATTCTTTTTCTTCTCGTATTTTTCCATTCACAAGTACATTTGATATTGAATTTTATACAACTTGTTCTGTATGAGATTGATAGAACTTCCTTGCATCGGAATCCATCGGCTCATAGGAATAGTTTCTTCAAGATCATTTGGCTTACTTTCTTGACTGCCTTCAACTTGATGTTCATCCATTTTTCTAAAGACTTTAAAAAAATGAAGACAAAAAAAAAACTAGGCTTTGATACCAAATTGATGCAACCAAAAAATTAGATAAGTTAAGGTTGCAAACAGATATCGTCTTCCTTTCAAAAAAAAAAAAAAGCTAACACAATAATAGACACTACGTAATACATGCTAAGATGACACACAAATAAGACTTTACTTAATATAAATAAAAAAAGACGACTCAAATGAACAATACAAAATTCAACTTTCATATTAGAAGGACGACACATATAAGCATAAAGTACCTAAAAGCTTTTCTTTGATTGAGAGGAAAGATACAATTGGGGTGAAAACTTGGGAGAGAAGTAGGTAAGAAGCCCGAGACGAAATCAAATAGAGGAGAAGAGAAAGGGAGACATAGCTCGCAAGCTATTAAAGGAAAAACCCTCAGATTTTAGCTCCAAAAATCCTCACATAATCTTCCTAAAACGGTCACAAAACAACCTCTATTTATAGGTGAAGAGAGGAAGCTAAACAGCCCAAATAGCCGCCCACTCAATCCATTAAAAAATGTGGAGGCAAAAGGCCAACAGGCAGTCGAATGGAGCAGCACATGAAGGGGCCATGGGATAGCCAATGAACAGACAGTGCTAGGGGGAAGGAATCGAGAAGGCAGATGAAACAAAGGGCCAAAAATAGTGAAAATGAACCCGGGCAACTAAAGGGGAACCATAAAAGCAGGTAGCAGAACCGAACAGCCAGCAAGGAAATTTGGAAAGCCTTTCCTACATCAACATATATAATTTAATCATATATGCACATTTTTTATCATATTATAACAGTTAAAGTGTAATTAAGCATGTGTCAAAATTACACAGTTTTTTATAACAGTAGACAACAAAATACTCTACTAATAAAAAATTTATATTTTTAGTAAATAACAAAATTATGACGGATTGTACAGAATACTATTTTAAGACTTTAATTAAATTGCATCAACCTTAACTTGAATTTTTAGACTTGAGAGGGAGTTGAAGGTAAACTTGAATTATGGAGGTCAACCTTAGAGTCTAAAGATTTTCGCTTGAGTAGATCCAAAAGGAATATATGGAGTGTAATTTTAGTAATAATAGACCTAGTGAGGGGATTGTGACTTTGGGTGATCAAGTCATTAATAAGAGTACACATTTTAGATATCTTGGATATATTGTTCAGAGTGATGGTGAAATAGATGGGGATATTATCAGCAGAATTCAAGTTGGATGGTTGAAGTGGAGGAATGCATCGGGCTTGTTGTGTGATAGAAAAGTACCCCTCAAACTAAAGGGAAAATTCTATAAGATGGTGGTGAGGCCTGCAATGCTTTATGGTGCCGAATATTGGCCATTAAAAGAGAAGCATAATACTATGTTAAGTGTGGCAGAGATAGGATGCTCATGTAGATGAGTGGCTTTACCCTTAGAATTGGATACGAAATGAGCATATACGTGAAAAGGTTGGAGTAGCTCCAGTAGAAGATAAGATTAGAGAGAGTCGCCTTAGATGGTTTTGTCACATAAAATGATAGCCTCCCGATGACCCGGTTAGGAGAGTAGATGTATTAGATTTGACTTATGTTAAGAAAGGTGAAAGAAGACCTAAAAAGAGTTGGTTAAAAAATATTATGAATGACCTTTCTTTATTAGACTTAAACAAGAATTTGACTTTTAATAGGATACAATGGAGAAAAATGATTCATGTAGCCGACCCCACGTAGTGGGATAAAGGCTTGATGTTGTTGTTGTTGTTGTATTGTTCAACATCCAAATAATTTCTTATTCAATAAAAACCCCATAAATTTTAAAACCTCAATTTTAAAACTTTCATAATCTTAATTTCTATAACATATAAAAAGTTACGCAATAAAAATTTTATCAGTGCAAAATTATCCGCATTTTTTGCTAATGGAAATATAAATTTAATCGAAAAATTTGGTAAAAATTGCATATTTTTGAAAATTGAGATAGACCGTAGTATGACCTACCTCGAGACGAATGAGTTTTCCAAATGAGCCGGCGGACAAAAACAACTCTACGGTCTCTAAAACATAACTTATTCTCTCACCCTTTTCTATTTTCTTATTTCCCCCTTATTTTTCTCAGTAACCTTCCTACTTGTCGAATAGGGAAAAAGGAAATGACATTTAATAATAAGCCATTTTGGCTTTAGATATATATATATTTTTAAATAAAATATTAATTATGATAATTATTTTATTTCAGCCCAAAATCCTTTTATATATTAAAATATGGGGATAAAATAATTATAGAAAAATATTCATAAATTAGTTAAGTATGTTTAAAAGACTGGTTAAATCGATTTGCAAAAAAGGTAAAAAAAAAAAAAAAGAATAAGGATTTTCACATAGGCTTTGGGAGGTTATGAGGTGTGTTGTAGAATTTTGGGGGAGTTTTAAAGAGGTTGAATGCGCTTAGGGGATGAGAAAAGTTAGGATTAAAGTTATATAGAGGAAATGAGAATTGTGTTAGGAAAGAGTAAATGTGAGAAAAGTAAGGATTCATCGAAGACTTAAGGGATCAGCCACGAAGGTTAACTACAAAGTAGGACAAATGTCAAGCCTTTCTACATTAATTTTGCACTAGAAAAAATAATTTTTATTTATTGAATTTAAAAGTTCAAAGTAATGCCTTATTTATAGGCATTTTCAAGTATAGACGATTTTGAAAAGTCTTAAAAATAAATAAAACACTATTACATGGTTGTTGACTTGTTTTAAAATGAAAGGAATAAAAAAGAGAACTAAAATAATTATAAACTTTACAAAAATATGTAAAATAAGATTAGCCAAATAAGACAAGTAGAGTGGTCTTAAAATTAAATAATTTTTAAAGATTTTTGCCTCCTTAACTTGCTTGGCCTAGCTACTGATCAAGGGTTCTATATACTAAGATTCTTAATTTTAGCCATTTATGGGCTTGCATAAAGTTGTGTATGATGAATAATCTAAATTTTGATGTAATACCTTAGTTTGTGATCTTATCTTTGATTTATCTCTTGTTGCAACATTAATTAAAAGGCGTATTTATGTACAAATAAATTGTACCCATTGATTCGGTTTATATTTCTTTAATAAAATCTGCATAACTAATATTATATTATCTCGAAAGACAGACTAGTGCTTTACTATTGATTTGAAAATAGAAATAATATTTACTTTCATTATCAAAAACAACATATGACATGCTAAATTCAACTCGAAAGACAACATAACATTCACCTATCCTTTTGAAAATGAAACTAATCAAAAAAATAAAACTGTACTATGTGTCCAAAGATGCAAATGCGCCTAACTAGCGCAAATAGATGATGTATGATTTATGAAGCAATGCTAAAATAAAACTTTTATTCATTTATCTATAATAATAAGTAAAGTACAAACTAGGGTCTGTTGAAAAGTAAGGTGATCAAGTTTTTCCATAATAAACATAGATTTCAACACCTATATAATATAGATTTAAATATGGTTTCTTATTTTAGGCCTTAAATCTTTGATAGAAAACAACCACTAAAGTTCAGGGAATTGCTGAATTTTAGATAAATTCAACAAGTTTGATGCAGAAATTCCCAATTTAGTAGAGAAAACAACAAAACAAAACCTCAAATTCAATAAAAGAATAAGAAAAAAAACAAACGATATAGAATCTTCAATTAGAGAGGAAGATTCAACTCTCCAAATCTCTAATCAAAGCCTAAAGCCCAAAAGTAAAATCCTAGATCTCAAATTCAGGCTCCAAATTCAAGATGAAACCCTAACCCTCCAAGAGAACTAATTAAAGCAAAGAGGACAAGTACAAAATTCCTAAACAACCCTTAATTCAAATTTTTCCTCCCAAAGTAATGTTTATTTGAGTTGCAGACCCCACTCCTTAGCCGTTCCCCTCTCTCCATTATTTTGCCCTCCTTGGCCCCTCCGTGTGTAGTAAAGAATTTTTCCACTAGGGACCAGTTTAGTTGGTGTAGCCGTCCCCCTTGTGTCGGCCTAACATTATTCCCCTCCTAAAGACTCACCTTATCCTCAAGGTGAAATGAAAGAAATTGAACTTTGATCCTCTCATATGGCTCTCAAGTAGTATCGAATTCAGGTAGGTCCCTTCATCTAATAAGCACTTCTTTGTTTCTCTCTTTATCCGATCTTTCCCCTCTTAGCTCCAGTGGTTCTAAAACCACTTCCAATTCCTCTGTGAGTGTAGCTGGTAACTCTGCACTAACTGCATGTTTCCCTAGAGCTCTTCTCAACTGTGACACATGTAACATTGGGTGTATGGTGGCGGATGGGGGTTACTTCAGACATTACACCACTGCTCCGATCTTGTCCAAAATCTCGTAGGAGCCGAAGTACCTACGGGCCAGTTTCTCGTTCCTCTTGTTAGAAATTGTCCACTATTTGTGGGGTTGTAGTTTTAAGAACACATTCTCCACCACTTCAAATTGTATGTCTCTTTATGAATCATCCTTATTCTTCATGATTTGTTGTGCCTTCAACAGATGTTTTTTTAACTCCTGCAACACCTTGTCCCTTTCCTCTAAGTCTTGCTCAACTGAAGAAACTGGTGTGCTTCCTCTCCCAAAGTGCACTAAATGTGGGGGGTCCCTTCCATAAAATACTTTAAAATGAGTCATCTGAGAAGCATAATGGTACGACGTATTGTACCAATACTCGACCTAAGCTAACCATTTTGCCCACATCCTCGGTGTTTCAGAAGCAAAACACTTCAAGTAAGTCTCCAAATTGCGGTTTACTACCTCCGTTTGCTCGCCCATTTGAGGATGGTAGGCGGTGCTTCTCTTGAGAATAGTTCCCTGCAACCTAAACAGCTCCCTCCAAAACTAACTGAGGAACACTTTGTCTCAGTCAAACACTATCGACTCTTGAATCCCATGCAGTCTAACCATCTCCTTGATGAATACTGCTGCCACTGTTACTATGGTGTAGGGGTGTCATATGGGCATGAAATGTGCATCTTAACTCAGCTTATCAACCACCACCTTAATAACTATGAACCCCTCTGATCGTGGCAGGCCATTTATGAACAGACACTTCCTCCCATACCCTGTTTGAAAGTGATAATGGTTGTAGTAACCCACATGGAGTCATAGCCATGTACTTATTTCTCCGACACACCTCACACGTCGCCACCATCTCCACATCTCCTTGCATCCCCTTCCAATATATCTCAACAGCTAGTTTTTAGTATGTCTTATCTACCCCGGAATGACCTCCAACAGTACTCCCATGGAACTCCTGCAGTAGGTGGGGAATATGAATGGAGGTTCGTGGTATCACAAATCTCTCCTGATGTAAGAGTCTGAGTACTTAGGATGGCTACTTGTACCTTTCATCAAATCGTCCCTAATCTTTCTGAACTTCTCATTCTGCATGCTTTCTTTGATAGCCCTCAGTCTACCATCAGTGGTACTGAAATTGCCATCCCCTGGAGCTCCCCAACACATCTTGATAAAGCATCAGTCCCTTTATTTTCCAATTCTGGCATGTACTGGATCTCAAAATCATAGCCTAGCTGTTTGGACAACCACCTCTAATGTTCCTCAGTCACCATCCTTTGCTCTAACAAGTATTTCAAGCTCTACTGATTTGTCCTGACAATGAAATGCCTACCTTAAAGTAAGTGCTCACGTCTGAATAGCCAGCACAATTGTCATCAATTCCCTCTCATTACCGAATTTAGCCTAGCTCTTGATGACAACACTTGAATGTAGTATGCTATAAGCCTATGGTTCTACGTGATTACGGCCCCCAACCCAAGTCCGGACGTATTGGTTTCCACTACAAGAATCTGGCTGAAATTTAGAAGAGCTAAAATTGGGACTATAGTCCTGAATTTCTTCAATCTTTCAAAATCCTGGGTGGCTGCCTCTCCGCATAAGAAGTTATCCTTCTTCAGTTGCTCGGTCATGGGACAAGCTATGGTATTGTACCCCCTCATAAATCTCTGGTAGTAAGCAATCAATCCTAGGAAACCCCTCAACTCCCTCAGGTTCCTAAGTAGAGGCCATTTTTGCATTGCCTCAATTTTTGTTTGATTAGTCGCAACTCCTTTCTGGGATACCACATGTTTTAAGTACTCCACACGAGCCTATGCGAAGCTGCACTTCTTTAGGTTGTCCCTCAGATGATGCTCCTGTAGAACTCCTAAAACCACCCTCAAGTGCTCCAGATGCTCCTTATTCTTGTTATACGCCAGTATTTCATCAAAGGAAATCAGGACAAACTTCCATTTGTACGGTCGGAACACCCTGTTTATCTAGGACTAGAAAGTAACAGGGGCGTTAGTAAGCCCAAACGGCATCACTAGAAACTCGTAGTGCTTCTCGTGTGTTCTGAAAACCATCTTCGGAACATTTGCCTCCAACCTGATTTCATGATATTGTGACTTCAAATCCAGCTTGGAAAACATCTCTGCTCCATAGAGCTCATCCAAGAGCTCATCAATCATAGGAATAGGGAACTTATCCAGCATTGTCCCCTTGTTCAAGGCTCTGTAGTCCACAAAAAACATCCAGCTCCCATCATTCTTTTTGACCAGTAAAATAGGATTAGAGAAAGGACTCAGAGTAGGCTTGATGATCATTGCCTCCAACATCTCACAGATTAGCTTCTCGATCTCATTCTTCTGAATCAGAGGATAGCGATATGGATGAACACTGATTGGTGACGCCCGTTAATTCAAAGTAATGGCGTGCTTTAGCTCTCTATGTGGAGGTAGGCCCTAGGGATGTTGAAAAGCCTCACTAAACTGTTGTATGAGTGGTTTTATTGAAGAAGGAATGTCTCCCTCATCCTCCAGTCTGACCCTTTCTAAGCGATGCAACTACACCAAAAATCCTCCTCCCACCTCTTCTATGGTCCTGATTAGAGATTTGAGAGTTACTCCAGTCATGGATAGCCCGATATCTCCCTATATCATCATCCTGCTCCCTACTACCACCAGCTCCATCCTCAGTGCTCCCCAATTAACTTTGGTATCTCTCAAGTATCTGTAACCACTTCATTCCCAGGATGACATCCGTGCACCCCAACTCTAAGGGAAGGAAATCCTCCCTCACATTGATCCCCTGAATGGCCAACACCACTCCCTTACATACTCTTCTACCCATCTCCTCCTTTTTCCGTGCCCATCATCATCTCATAGTCACTTGTATCCTCTAATTTCACCCCCAACACTTCGTCAATCTGATTGGAGATTAAATTGTGGGTTGCCTCACTGTATATCAACACCACTACCTCTATATCTGCTATTTCTCCTATCACCTTCATGGTGTGATTCGGGGTGAATCTCATCACAGAGCTTAGAGAGACTTCTACAACATCCAGATGTAACTTTTGTTCCTCCTCCACCAATACCTCGCTCTCAACTCCCTCTTCAGTTTCCTCATCATCACAGACGGTGAGAACGTAAGGAGTTTGGTCCTTACTCCTATGCCCTGGCAGGTACTTCTCATCAAATCTGAAGCACAACCCCTTAGCCCTCTTCTCCTGTATCTCCTTCTCAATAAGCTTCTTGAAAATTTCCCCTCCATCTTTCTCCCTTGGGACTTCTCTCAAACTCCCTGGTGTAGGCCCCTTAGGAGCTAAGAACATGGTGATCATCCTATATGACCCTCTGAGTTGCTCCCCCTAGCCCCCCTCTCTGGATATTTATGGTCCTCCACCAACATAGCTAGCTCCATGGCTTCCTCCAAGTCATGTGTCCTCATCACTCTAACTACTGTTTGGATCTCTGGTGTAAGTTCCTGCATAAAATTTCCTTCTAGTACCATCTCTGAGAGTCGATCTAGCCTACTAGTATGGTACTCAAACCTATCACCGTACTTTGTCATGGTCCCCTCCTGTGTTAGGGCGAAAACCTGCTCATAGAAGTCTCCCCCTACTGGTTCGGAAATGTTCTAGTAAACAATCTTTGAACTCCCTCCAGCTCCAAATGGGTCGCCTCATGTCCCGTCATTAGTATCATGCCAGTGCCTTCCCTTCTAAGCACAGTCCTACAGCTGTCAATTTCTCTTCCTCTGTCAACCCATTAACTGTAAAGTACCTCTCCACCTTTGCAAACTATAGCTTTACATAGTGTTCAATAACTCCAAAATGCTTGAAGTCATTAATCAACAAGTCATATCCTAAGGAATCAAATCAAGTACATAGAGTACATTTTTATTTAAGTATTTTATTTATTTATGTTGTAAATAACCCTTTTGATTTATCATTTTAAAGCTTTAAGCTCTTAATAAAAAGGTCATAGGCTTTTAAATGTAATGCATTTGATTTCCCCTAAGGGATCAATCAAGTACGTATAGTTTCATGGTTATAAGTTATTTATTTAAGCTTATTTCATTTATTTATTTTATTTCATTTGATTTATTTAGGTAATTTGAATTAAAGTTTGATTGATTCTTTAGATCAATTTATTAAATCAATTTATTTTTTATTTAATATTTTTTTTAATCTAATTTTTATTTATTTAATTTGGATTTATTTAAATTTATTTGATTTTTATTTATTCATCCTTTTACCCCTTATTAAAAGAGTTGACCAAAATTTGAATTTTTAATTTTTTTTATAATTTTAGAGGTTAATCATTTTTAATAAATTCTAAATTTTATTTAGAGTTGAATGCAATTTAGTTTATATTTTTTAATATTTTTTTATTTAATTATAATTTTTTTCAAAACCAACCTATTTGAATGAATTAACTAATTCAATCAATTGGGTTAGCTTTGTTTTTTCAATCAAATCAGTTTGAAATCATCACTATAGGTTTAGGGTTTAGAGTTCCGTGGGAGTTTGTGTTTAGAGTTCCGTGGGAGTATTAGGGTTTAGGGTTCAAAAAGACCTTAAATGGTCAAAGTGACCAATGATGGTCAACATAGCTTATTTAAGGGTTCAATGCGGTCTAATACATGATCTAGGATAATTGTCAAATGCCTAGGGGCTAGACCTAGGTCTTGGATTGGTCTTTTAAAGATGATTCATATATATGGAGAGTTTATGTTTAAAGGAATTTATGGGTCAAACTAGGTCAAATTAGGTCAACCATGGACTCAAGGGAGTTAAAATCAGTGTAATGATTATTATGAATAGGTATGATGAGTTTCCAAATGTTTTTAAGGGGGTTTTCACCGGGATGACATGTTCAGTGTCATCAATTATAAATATTTAAAGGTTTTGGCTCTATGGAACATGCTTTGAATTTTAGGGTTTTAGAAGGACTTGGATGCCTCTAAAATGATTAGGTAAGCTCTAAAAATATGTCTAATCAAAATGTGAATGATCAAATACAAATCCAAAGATCTTACTTAGGGTTTTGAATGAATTGAATTGAAAATTTCCCTGAATTAGGGAAAATTCAAAGGCTTATGGTTTGAAGTTTACACTGGATTTTTACTATGAACTGGATTTGAATTGAATGATTTAGTGATTGATTTGTGATTGAAGTTTATGGATGATTGAAGGATTTAGAGTGATTGAAAGCAATAATTGAATAGTGATTGAATGTTTAGAAATTTTATTGGAAATTTAGGTGATTGAACCATTTGACAATCTTTGGATAATTATCAAATGATTGAATGCTTTAAAGATTGAACAAATGACAATCATTAAGTGGTTGTCAAATGATTGGGTGATTGAAGTCTTAATGATTGAAAATCATGCCAAATAATAGTGACAAGTTGCATTTAAAGTTTGAAATAGAATTAAAGAATTTGAACACTATGACTGGAATTTTGATTCAGGATTTGATCTCATACAAAAATGAGGTCAATAATATTTCATGTAAAGCTACGTGCATAATTATTTTATTACCAAAGATTGAGGGTTACCCAAATTTTTCTTTTTGGGAGATTGAATTTTCTTACCATAATAGAAATGTCTGTTAAAGAAAATGTCTAATATATATAATGAAACTAAGTTTTTAGAGTGGAAACAAAGTTGATACCATCCAAACATATTTGATGATGTTGTTCGAATATATATGTTTTGTTCAAAATTTTAATTTTTCTTGGCAGTTACGTTACCCATTTTCAAAAGTAGATAAAAATATTAATGTTCAAGAGTTGGTGACCGATGAGTTTGCATGTTTTTTATTTGATTTTTTCTCATATAATGTTAGATCTACATAAAAAAAAAACCTTGAAGTATTAGATGTCATGATGAAAACTTGGTATGAAAGCATCTGTTTGCATCAGAATGCCTTCTAGAATGATTGATTTCATGTATGATTCTAGAAAATTTCTACAGGAATTTTATGAGGTCAAGAATTACACTAACACATTCGACAGGAGGTATATTAAAGAATTTTTCATAGAGGTTGTATGCTTTTATATATATATATATATATATATATATATATGGTGCTTGGTTCATAAGGAGGTGAGTTTGCTAAAACATGATTAATCAAATTTACTCAGTATTTCAGGAAAAATGTTGGTGTTGATAGAAAACATACAATTACAGAATATAATATTACTATTTATTGATTACTGGAATCCACCATATGATTAATTTAGTTCTAAATAAAATTCTTATTAGATGTGCTATTTCTTCTATTTATGTAGTTAATTCATTAAGAGGCTATTTGGTTGGCTAAAAAAATGATGCAGTGTAAAAGAAATAGTGTAAATGGAATACTTTAGAATTGTTTAGATTAGTGTAATGTAAATGCAGGTGTATGTTTTTTTTTGTTTGGTTTGAAGTAAAATGAATATAGTATAAAATCCAAAGATTGTGGCAGCTGACTGCGGCATTAGTTGTGGTTGACGGGTGTCAGTGGTAGTGGCCAACAACAGGTTGTGGCGACCGATGGTGGGTGGTGGTCGCAGTGGAGGGTAGTGGCCGGCAGTTGGTGGTGATGGTGGTCGATTGCGGCTGTGGTGGACGACAAGATGTGGAGGCAGACGAAAATGGGGTGGTGGTGGTAATAGCGGCCAGCGGTGGGTGATGGGTGGCGGCGGTCGGCGATGGTGCTGGTTAGTGGCAGATTGTGGTGGCCAACTGTGGGTGACAGTTTTGAGTGGACATGACCAGTGATGGGTCATAGCAGCGATCAAGCTAGCTTGCTTGCAGTTTAAATGGTTGTCCCACAAAACTAAGCAATTTACCTAAAAAATGAATTAAAATGGTTTACACTACATATATTTTATTTTTCATCCAACCATAAATCAATATTTTCAAAACCCCTACATTTAGAATACTTTAAACCTATTTTACTTCCAACCAAACAATTCTACGTGCTAGACATATATTTTGGGAGAGGTTATTTGTTAAATTTGATACAATCTGTTTCAATGATTTTGCAAATTTTAAATCGTGTGGCTTTTTTGATCCTGCATTTTTATGAGTTTCTTTTTGGTAGAAGGCTATTCAATTGATTTTTTTTATATTTTTTGTTTCATTGAAAGTAGTGAATAGTTGTTGAAATTTAAGAGATTAAGACCTATAAGTCTTGTGTGGCCTGTTGCATGGTTTTTGTGCATTAGATCTATGTTTGAAAACAACAACCTTAAGACATCGTACATTATTTTAAAACAGTAAATTTGATTGCTTATTTTGGATTAGTGTTAAAGTGGAAAATCTAATTATAACACAAACCCCTAATGTGCAAAGCTAATCAAATCTCAAATTTTTTTTGTGGTGGGTTATTTTAATTAAGAGTATTTAAAATATATTTAGTTTATTAATTACTCAATTATGATTTAAGTGTCTCATAGCTAGAAACACTATTTAATTTGACAAAAAAGTCACTGAATAAGATGGGAAATGAATTTTTTTTTGAAAAAATATATATATTTTTAAAATCTTAATTTTATTGAAATACCTTCATTTCTCATCTCAATTGAACTATGAGATTGTTTCTTATCATATTTCAGGAGTCATATGACTAAATTGGACAATCAGACACTAAAATGGTACCCACAAATGATTTTGGGATTATTTTCTCTTGATAATTTTTATTCATTATATACATTTTACATTGTCTTATTTGCTTTGATATATATATATATATATATATATATATAGAGAGAGAGAGAGAGAGAGAGAGAGTATATCATCTTCTAGTTGAAATTAACGTTGCAATACGTTGGCCCTTTCTTTCTTCTTGTTTAAATCATCTAACTAGTTGATTTTTTATCATAACCAGGTCATTTACCATGCGGGGTCTTGTTTTATCTTCCTGTATATTAAGTTTTTTTTTTTTCACCATTTTTTTTCTTTCTTATAGGTTCGATGGGATGGAGCGGATGTTGATGGTGGTCGACCCAACAGGGTCTCTCCTTGGGAGATTGAACCTACTGGATCTCTGTCAGGTTCCAACAATCTTTACCTACCTTGTTCGAAAAGGATCAGAATTGGTATATCTTCAATGAATGCTGGTTATACATATCCAAGTAAATACCGATCCAATGTGTTTTTTCGCTGGATCTCCCATTTTCTGCTGGCTTATCGTGTGAATTAATATCTTTCTACAGGTGGAGGTGGGTATTCAGACTTGGAGGAAACTGCAAGGTTCAAGAAGGTCTTGCAAGGTCAAGAAATTTTTAATAACAAAACTCGTGATGTTGGGGATGCAACTCTTTCTCATACGTTGGAGACAAGTAATCATCATTTCCCTGAAATGAGAAGATGCTTTGCAAATCCTGAAAGCAGCTTGCTAGTTCGTTCGGGAAGTAATAACAGAGTTCCAGTTGGAAACTCTGATTTTTTTTATCAATGCAGGGACTTTGAGGAATTGGTTCGATTTCCTAAGGTCTTGCAAGGTCAAGAAATAGTTCCTGTAAGGCCAACATATCCAGGAATTGGTGTTGAGTGCCTTAGAGAAACAAAGTCAAAAGTACTTGAATCCAGTTATGCTGGAACTTGTTATGCACCGCTACACGGATATCGTACAACTATGCTGCCATGTGCTGCATCAGCTCAGGCATCTCCTTCTTCAGTTCTGATGTTTCAACAAGCTACATCACAGCTGCCATTTTCTCATTCATATTATGGCATTAATGAACACGAGAAAGCTGAGGATTGTGACATGTCTGGTACACTTAGCTCTGTTGATTCTTCCTCGCAGTCTCATCAACCAGGGAATTGTATCAGTAGAGACCATTGTGAAAGTGATTTGAACTTCACAAAAACATTCGAAAAGAATGACCCGATCCTCCCATGCGGTGGTAATGGTTTCATGCTCTTTGGCTTTCCTCTGATTGCAAAGATTCCAGTTGAAAATGCCATTTCTGGTTTATTAAAGAATCCATCTTTATTGGAGGGAAAGCATGAGTTGTCTTTCTCTAACCGAAGGCCTCAGTTGGCAAAAGAATCTGCATCATGGCTTTTCAAAAGTAAGTTCTTCTATTGTCATCCCTGTATTAAGAGTTTGTGGTGCATCTTTCTGTGTTTTTTTTAACAAGCGTGCTTTTTCATAGGCGCAAGAGTTAATCTCCAGGAGTTCGCTTGATATCTACCTTATCTGAAGGCTGCGAAAGCAAGTTTAAGTTTGTGGTCTTGGGGCTTAAAAAATTTTCTCTAATGATGATGGAATGTAAATACTTGTGATCTGAAGAATTTGATGAACTCATCGATATTACTTATCCATGGTTGTGTACGGAAGTGGTGAAATCTATTTTGTTTTGCTTGTTTTGAACTGTTTGTTATGCTGTCGTTGTGCAAAGAATCCATTTGATTTGCTCATTTTGCAATTACATCATTAGCCGTTGATTTGCAGTAAATTTTTGAAAATGAGCTTATGCATCAAAATGATCTCTACATTCTGACGTACCGGTTTCAGCTGCGGCACAAATTTTTAAGTAGCTTTGCAAAATCTTGTTGTCCTTTAGTTGTGTAATGTTATTCTTCTACATGGTGTTTAAACCTTGAATCTCCATTAATCAATATAATTGCGTTTTGTTGCTCGGATTTGGCCTGTGGCTAGTCATGTAACCACGATCTCCTCGGTATTGTCTTAAGAGAGGTGATCTGCTTCTCTATTTTCGATACAATTGGATTAAGGTTTCATTTGGGACGATTTTCTTACTGTTACATGAAGCAATTTTTTAGTACAAAAATAAAAACTTTTGTACTAGAGGGTTATTTTAAGTAGTAAGAAAGCCGTCCCAAACAAAACCTAAATTGGTGATAAAACTAGCATGTTACTTCGGTGGCCATTGGATGCTTCTATTAATGCATGAAGTTCTACAACTTGTTGTTATTGGGAAACTTTGTTGACTGCACACCTAATTTTCTAGGGTTCTGGCATGTTGCATGCCGGAATTGTTTGTAAGGTTGGATTTTCATAGCTCTAGAATATTCTAGTGATCAATTAAGAACGAAGGTGAATACTATTTTATGTTGGTTACATTAAAGGAGAAACCTCATTGAGTGCTTAGTGATGTTGAATGTTCATACGATGCCGATCTGTTCTGTTTTGATTATATCTTTTGTTTCAATCATCTTAATGAATTGGAGTAGCTACAGTGGAAGATAAGATTATAGAGAGAGTCGTCTTAGATGGTTTAAGATTAGAGCGAGTCGTCTTAGATGGTTTGGTCACATTAAACGGTGGCCTTCCGATGACCCGGTTAGAAAAATTGAGGTATTATATTTGACTTATGTCAAAAAAGGTAGAGGTAGGCTTAAAAAGATTTAGTTAGAAAATATTAGGAATAATTTTTCTTTATTAGATTTAAATGAGAATTTGACTTTTAACTAGATAATGGTGAAAAAATATTCATGTAGCCGACCCCACGTAGTGGGATAAAAGCTTGATGTTGTTGTTGTTGTCAATGCAAATTGAGCATGGGATGTAGAGCCCGGGCTAAGAAAACTACCGTCGAAACTGTTTCTCCTGAATGCAACTAGCTGCAGCTGGTAGCAATACTAAATGGGTCGAACCTGTTTCTTGTGGAATCACTTATAGCTACTTTGTTTCCAGCTTCTTGCTTATGCAATTCTAGCTTTTTCAGCTTGGTGTCTTTACAGTTCCAGTTGCTTCCTGCTTTTGCTAGCTTGCAAATCATTTCAACTGCTTCTAGCTTTTCTGTTTCTTGCTTGCTTTCTATTTTAGATTTCCCAATTGCTATGATTCTCTAATGCTTTATTTTTCACAATTCGGCAGTTTTCAGCTTGTTTACTCCACTATGTTAGTTTTAAAACAAAAGAATTTGATCTATCATACTATATATCTCAAGTATTTGTTTAATCTATTGAGTACCATTTTTTAGCTTAAACATTTTAGGGAATATTTATTGTCCTAACTTTTGCTTCGGTTGAAGATTTTACAAAAGAATTTAATGAAAACAAAGGAAACAGAAAACTATTTGCGAAAAGTTGAGTTACTAAAACCTTACGGGACTAGCTGAGTTGATTTGTTTTTTTTTTTTTGGGGGAATTTTTGGACTACGCCATTTTATTAAACATAATCAGAAACCGATTAAAACATGAGAGGGAAAAAAACACTGAAAATCTGAAAAAAAAAAATTACATAAGATAAGGGTACAAAAAAAAGAAGAAAACAGCATTGTATCAAATAAAATGATTGCGCATAGCTAGCGATGTGCTTTGAACTCAGGTAGTCAAGTATAGAGATATAAAAATACATGCGCTCTGGTTGCCCAAAGATCATCCAAGAGGATTCTAAGTCAGGCTATCATCATCGTTCAGGCAAAAATCACATTCCAAAGCTTGATAGAAAAACCATCCAATCAATTTTCCAACCGAAAATGACACCATACCACCTTCTTAGATAACTTTCAAAGTTGCAGAACAAATTATGCTCAAAGAAATCCTTAAGCCAATAACATCTGCACACACTTAGAGCCAGAACTGAAAGTTCCCTTATTTCCATTTCGAGATCTTAAGTCTCACAACTTTTGCAATAATAGAAACCAGTGCTGTAAAACACTTTGCCGAAGAATTGAACCTTCGGTTATACCTTTCACACCATAAATGATAAATGATAGCATTTAACAGTATGAGTTTTCACAGTTTATCTTTATTTTCGCCCGGTAAGCCACCAATGAACTCTAGTGCTTGAGAGACATTGGGTCTTAAAAGAAAATTTTGCATGTTAGGAATAAGCCGGATATGAATTTTGTAGGAATATTCACATTAAAAAAATATGTGGGGTATAGTCTCAAAGTTATTATGGCAGAAATAACACATAGGATTTGCAATGATAATGCCTTTCTGGGATAAGACATCTGCAGTGTTTAGCCTTTCTAAAAGTGTCATATATGTGTATATAGAAAATCTGGGCGAGTCTCTTATGCCAAATAAGATCGGACTAATCAACTGAGTCATCAGACTCAAAATAATCCATGTAATAATCTTTATACAATGTCTTTGAGTTGTCATTCCGGGTTAGAAAGTTAGTATGATCCACCACAAGAGGAATTTTGCTAATAAAATCTCTGATATCCTCTCTAATAGATGCAGGAATGCATCAGTTCCCATTACAAATCCAAATATCAATAGTGTCCTTATCCTTACAGATATTAAGTAAAGGAAGATCAGGAAATATATTTATCAACTTTTCACCCAAACACTAATGATCCAAATAATTGATGCCTTGCTAAAGCTTTGAGGAGTGAAAATGAACTTATCTCTAACCCGAGCTACAGTTTCACATACACCTTTTCAAAATTTAGTCGGGTGAGAAGCATTGTTTTTCCAAGGAGAGATATAACGTGCCAGCAGGAAATCCGAAAGAGGATTTTTATTATTATACATTCTAATAATGATATTGAAATTATAAGCAAACCTCATAGCAAAAATTGATGGAATACCAAGCCCCCCTTTACTGTAAGGTTTACAAGTATTCACCCAAGAGATTAGGTGTAGGCGATTCTCATTAGTATTACCAAAATATAGAAATCTCGCACATGATTTACCAATGCTTTTGATGATAGTTTTAGGAATAAAAGTGGCTCTAACCCAGTAGGAAACCATATTAGAGATAGTATATTTAATATACTACATTCTTCCAGCTAAAGATAGTGTATTGGCTTTCCAGCCTGTGAGGAGATTGTTTATCTTTTCCAATAGTGGGCTAAAATCAGAGATTTTGCATTTCTTAGCTGATATTGGAATGCCAAGATAGTTAAAATTATTATAACATTGGTGAACTTCAGTATTTGCACAAGGCCTAAAATATTAGGCATGTGCTAAGAGAAAGTTACCATGCTCTTATGACTGTTAAGATGTAGCCTGGAGCTGCTAGTGAATTTTTCCAAGATATCACTAAGACTATTGCAGTTTGATTCATTTGCTTTGCCAAAAACAATATGATCATCAATGTACAGAAGGTGTGAGGTGTGAAACTCACCCACAAAAATGCCATTAAAACCTCTCATGTTGGACTGATGTTGACCTTTGTATATTATCCAAAAAAGAAATAAAAAGAGAAAGTTTCAAGCTCTTACTTACTATACAACGTCTCCCATCGAATCCTCTGCCAAATTCCACGAATCCGACTGAAACATCGCTTACCTTGTTCTGTTGAAGAATCTCGGATATCCTGCGGGCTCGCCTTGATCGCGCGTCCACAGGTGTCAATAAAATGAAGGTGAGGAGAGGGGTTTGGTTCGGCTTCTTCTCTGCATCTCCCACAACACTCCCCACACACAAAGCTCCTCTCCCATCTCCAAACCAAAGCCTCTACGACCTCTGCCCTATCCGGCCTTCTAAAGTCCTCCATCTGAGCCATCCAGGACCTCTGACCTCACACGACCTTAAGACATCTAACCTCTCTACCTCACCACTGAAGCCAAACTCCTTCTGCCTCTAGCATCAGGCTAAACTCAAAGCCACAACTCCTCCCAACCTAATGCCTTTATATCTTGATTCACCCGATCTCACCCTAGTTGCAAGCTGGAGAGAGAGAGAGAGAGAGAGAGAGAGAGAGAGAGAGAGAGACCGGCGAGAGAGAGAGAGAGAGAGAGAGAGAGAGAGAGAGAGAGAGATGTTGCAAATCTATTTTCATGACTTATGTTTTGATGATTGACAAACACTATTTTTTCTCTTGAACTTGTTTTGATTAAAAAAATATATATTTAGAGTATATATAGTTTTGAAAAATATTTAATTATCTTTGGGAATATTAAATTTTGAATTTTAAAATTGAACGCGTCATTATGAACAATATATCGCCTCGAAAGACGATCATATCGTTCCCTAATGGGTTCAAATTTCAGAATTTTAAATTTATCTAAATTATTATAGTCAGACTCAAGGGGAAACAACATATGATCTCGAAAGATCATAATGAAGTTTAATCGATTGTCTGACTATGATAATTCGGATATAAGATCATTAATCTCATAATCAAAACTACAATAATAATTGATATATCTATCCGAAGAAAGAAGGTATCAATTATTATCGATCATTCAAAAATGACGATAACGATCGTTATATTTGATTTTCCCAAAGAGAATTAATTGAGTTTTTGAAAAAGTTGATTTTAAAAATAAGTTCTGGGTTTCTAAATCTCCAATGAGCGTAAGCCCTCGTAGTTAATTATATCGTAGGAAATAAAAGTTTCCTACGAAGACTCTCGTGTGTGTGTGTGTGTGTGTGTGTGTGTGTGTGTGTGTGTGTGTGTGTGTGTGTGTGTGTGTGTGTGTGTGTGTGTGTGTGTGTGTGTGTGTGTGTGTGTGTGTGTGTGTGTGTGTGTGTGTGTGTGTGTGTGTGTGTGTGTGTGTGTGTGTGTGTGTGTGTGTGTGTGTGTGTGTGTGTGTGTGTGTGTGTGTGTGTGTGTGTGTGTGTGTGTGTGTGTGTGTGTGTGTGTGTGTGTGTGTGTGTGTGTGTGTGTGTGTGTGTGTGTGTGTGTGTGTGTGTGTGTGTGTGTGTGTGTGTGTGTGTGTGTGTGTGTGTGTGTGTGTGTGTGTGTGTGTGTGTGTGTGTGTGTGTGTGTGTGTGTGTGTGTGTGTGTGTGTGTGTGTGTGTGTGTGTGTGTGTGTGTGTGTGTGTGTGTGTGTGTGTGTGTGTGTGTGTGTGTGTGTGTGTGTGTGTGTGTGTGTGTGTGTGTGTGTGTGTGTGTGTGTGTGTGTGTGTGTGTGTGTGTGTGTGTGTGTGTGTGTGTGTGTGTGTGTGTGTGTGTGTGTGTGTGTGTGTGTGTGTGTGTGTGTGTGTGTGTGTGTGTGTGTGTGTGTGTGTGTGTGTGTGTGTGTGTGTGTGTGTGTGTGTGTGTGTGTGTGTGTGTGTGTGTGTGTGTGTGTGTGTGTGTGTGTGTGTGTGTGTGTGTGTGTGTGTGTGTGTGTGTGTGTGTGTGTGTGTGTGTGTGTGTGTGTGTGTGTGTGTGTGTGTGTGTGTGTGTGTGTGTGTGTGTGTGTGTGTGTGTGTGTGTGTGTGTGTGTGTGTGTGTGTGTGTGTGTGTGTGTGTGTGTGTGTGTGTGTGTGTGTGTGTGTGTGTGTGTGTGTGTGTGTGTGTGTGTGTGTGTGTGTGTGTGTGTGTGTGTGTGTGTGTGTGTGTGTGTGTGTGTGTGTGTGTGTGTGTGTGTGTGTGTGTGTGTGTGTGTGTGTGTGTGTGTGTGTGTGTGTGTGTGTGTGTGTGTGTGTGTGTGTGTGTGTGTGTGTGTGTGTGTGTGTGTGTGTGTGTGTGTGTGTGTGTGTGTGTGTGTGTGTGTGTGTGTGTGTGTGTGTGTGTGTGTGTGTGTGTGTGTGTGTGTGTGTGTGTGTGTGTGTGTGTGTGTGTGTGTGTGTGTGTGTGTGTGTGTGTGTGTGTGTGTGTGTGTGTGTGTGTGTGTGTGTGTGTGTGTGTGTGTGTGTGTGTGTGTGTGTGTGTGTGTGTGTGTGTGTGTGTGTGTGTGTGTGTGTGTGTGTGTGTGTGTGTGTGTGTGTGTGTGTGTGTGTGTGTGTGTGTGTGTGTGTGTGTGTGTGTGTGTGTGTGTGTGTGTGTGTGTGTGTGTGTGTGTGTGTGTGTGTGTGTGTGTGTGTGTGTGTGTGTGTGTGTGTGTGTGTGTGTGTGTGTGTGTGTGTGTGTGTGTGTGTGTGTGTGTGTGTGTGTGTGTGTGTGTGTGTGTGTGTGTGTGTGTGTGTGTGTGTGTGTGTGTGTGTGTGTGTGTGTGTGTGTGTGTGTGTGTGTGTGTGTGTGTGTGTGTGTGTGTGTGTGTGTGTGTGTGTGTGTGTGTGTGTGTGTGTGTGTGTGTGTGTGTGTGTGTGTGTGTGTGTGTGTGTGTGTGTGTGTGTGTGTGTGTGTGTGTGTGTGTGTGTGTGTGTGTGTGTGTGTGTGTGTGTGTGTGTGTGTGTGTGTGTGTGTGTGTGTGTGTGTGTGTGTGTGTGTGTGTGTAAGTATGTGAGAAAAGCAAAAAAAAAAAAGATATTAAAAAAAAAGAAATGGTTTTGTGCTTTCCATCGCCATCACCGCTAGTCCATATTCAAAGGTATATTTTCTAAACTTAAAAGATCCTTCTCTCGTGGCTTGCATTGGGAAGACAAACCCCCTACGTGCTCATGTAGCATAGTAGGGAGGAAAACCGGCGCGGTGCTTGCGACGCTTAAAAATCCGTCTTCATTGCTAGCGACGAGCCGACAAACTCCCTTCGTGCTCACGTAGCATAATAGGGAGGGAAACCGGCATGGCGTTTAGGGTGAGGGGATAAAAAATATATAATAATAATAAGTACCTCCAAACGCTCATGCAGTGTAGAGGAGGGAAAAATTGTGCTCGGAACCCTTAAATGCTCATGTAGCGGGTGGGGATTTAAAATAAAATGCAATTGCGGTGTCATTTGACACCTACCTGAAGAGCTCATGTAGTGTCAAGGGTAAGACTGCCTCTTGGTTTTTCTCCTAAACAGGGGAGACGCCTGGAGGATGCTGAAAAATTTTGAGGGACATGTGAACTTGAATACTTAGACATGATTTGGATCATATGACATTAACTTGAACTTGGATCTAAATTCAAAAGATCAAATACAGAGAATGTTGAACTCAAACTTGAATTCAAATGAGCATTAAATAAATGTTAATATACTTGGACTCAAACTTGAGCTGAATTTGAACATTTGAACTCAAGCAATGACTTGAATTGGACCACTTGAACAACATAAGACTCAAATGAACGGAAAGGCTCATTTTGAGCCTGAACTTGATTTGAACAATCATGCAAATTTTAAACTCAATGAAATTTCAGTGTACTCAAACTTGACAGTGGAGCATATTTGATTTGAACTATGCTCGAACCAAATGACACTGATATACACTTGAGCTTGAATGAATAGAACTCTAACTCAAATTGAACATAACCCAAACTTGAATCAAATGATAAAGACTTGAGCTTGCATTGAGTTTGAACTCAAGAAGACCACAAGGAAGATTGAGCATCATTAAATAAGTAGAAGTACAACTCAAAATAAATCTTGCAATTTGGCAAAGTGATTACTTCAATTGAAATGCAAGATAAGAACCAACATGCAAGATACAATGACATGCTTATAATCCATGACATCACATTGTTGCTTCAATTTGGATGCAAGTGTTAATTAAGAAAACTCATCATACATGATTTTAAGTCATCTCCGTGTGTCAGTAGAAGACTTGCAACATTCAACATGGCTCATTCACATGCAACAATCAAACAAGCGGTGGCAATCAAATTCTTGTATACGACTTGCTTGCAAGCAAATAAAGACTTGGGGTGGACAATGAACTTGCAAATATAAATCACTTACAAGCAATACGAGAATTATAAAGGATACAACCTGATTTAATGATATAAAGGGTGCCCCTGAAGGATAACAAATTTAGCATGCACACGATATCAATGGATTCATCGTATTCATCCTAACTATGAAATCTGGTTATTCGAAATGATTACGATATATATGGGGATTAGTGATGAATGCAGAGCAAGCTCTCAAGATGTATATATGTAAGGAAGGATAAAATAAAATTATCTCAAGATAATTCAAACAAATCAATCAACGTGCAATGACCAAATAAAGGAGGTAGCAATATACCTACAATAAGTGCATAAAGCTTCCTACAAATGCACTAATATACTTGCAATCAACCATAGTAGATGAATTGTGGATAGATCGACTAACAGATCTACATGCAAGAAAGGATAAAAGATCTGTAATACATATGAGTCATCTATGAATACAGATGTATATGCAACATGTTACCCACGGGTAGATACACAGAGACTTTAGTAAATACAGTATTATGTAGTCAACCTCAGTCTGTAAATGAATACATCTACCTATAATAGTAGTGGATATGTTGTAAGGGCCAAACCATAATGAAATGTACAAAGAATGCAGTAAATGCAAGTTTATATGAGCTTCTACGAAGCAGGAGATTAGTTAGTGCACTATAATTCAGGTGCAGAGAGTAATGAATAGTGCACGACAGTCTACCTGTACAAGACAGTAAAAGATTCAATCCAGAAGCTACTACAAAACACCACCGGATCCACAACATATATGCAAGTGAACAAAGGCGTCTATAAATATTCCAAGAATACCTCCGTACGTGCACCGTAGTTTGTATACACATAGGTACACAAGGGATAAATACAACCACGACCCATATGGGCCCCGACAAATATGTTATTAGTACACACGTGACGCCTAGGGATGCTGTGCGGGATGATAAATTTGAACTCGATCCTCCTAAGTTGGTAAATAGGAGTCGACAATGTTCAACAAATAATTACAAAATACCCTCCAAACACTCGTATGGGCCCCGGCGAGCATGTTATTGGTACACATGTGACGCCTAGGGATGTTGTGTGGGTCAACAAATTTGAACCTGATCCTCTTAAGTAGGTTAAAAGGAGTCGACATGATTTAATTATAAAATGCCCCTAAGCACCCGTAAGGGCCTTGATGAGCATGTTATAGGTGCACACGTGACGTCTAGGGATGCTGCACGGGTCAATAAATAAATTTAAGATTTAAACCTGATTCTTCTATACGGATTAATAGGAGTTGATAGGATTCGAACTATAAATAAATACATGATTATGGCAACTGATATATTTATTTTTATACATTGATATTAAACCTTCAAGGTCTGTAACAAAGAAAATTCACAAACAAAGGCATGAAGCCTGCGAAACCCGATCCTCTATTGATAAATCAAAAGAGTTGATAAGGTTCATCCACAAAATAGAAATATTTTTAAATGAAAATGCCCCCCTTCACCCCGATGATGGCCGTGTTAAATGAAAATCTCAACCAGAGGGGTACATTTTTTTGAGGTGGAAAAATTCGAATATAACTTCAGCTCACATTGAGCTAAATGCCTAGTCAAAAATATCACTAAGATCCATTCTCAAACATTATTCTGCTAGTAAGGACATGGTACGTATCCTCTAACCAACAGTTTTGCCGCCAAATGGCACTGCAGGATAAACGGTCATGATTCAGGCCCTTTGAACTGAGTGATTTTACCATCAAATGGCACCCCGAAATACCAATTATGGTCAGAGCCAATACACTCCTTAGTGGCATCAAATCCATGAGATATGAAATAATAGGATATGATTGATAGGGAAAAAACCCTCTGTTAGCTAAGGTGAATTCAAATTTGTCCCCTTAAACAAATATTCACCCCAGGTCTATAAGGTACCCTTGGACGAAGCAGCCTATGGCTACCGACAAGGATCCTTCAGTCAGGTTGGGTCAACTACCTCCTCTAACTAAGTAGACCAGGGACCACGATGGCCTGGGACGATGAAACCATGGGATCTTGATCGGATCCATCATCCATTCCAACACCATCTGCTTTAAATGAAAGATGGTGAAATTTCTATTTTAAATATCAAATTATCCAACCTTTCAAATCTTCAAACTTACAAACCTTAACTCATGCTGCTACTATATGCCATATAACATATATTTTCTACGTATCTGATTGATGACTACCCTTAATTGAAAGTTCTTTCTCTTGATCAGGAGGGGTAATTAACTATAGGGGCTTGTGCTTATAGGAAATCAGAACTCAGATCATAAAGTCCTCACAAAATGAGGGCGAAATCTCTGGGTAGTCTCTTATTTACAAACCTATCTACCTTCCAAATTTTACTCCAGAACTTAATGCGTTAAAACTCCCCCCATCCCATAGAAAAAAAAATAAAAAGTCGGGCAGAGGTCAGGGCCGAATTTTCAGAGCCCACAATGGTCATCAAGTAAACAAGAAAGACTATCCATAATGATGCAAAAAAGATAGAGATTGAGCGGGTAGCCCTTACTTAAGCTAGAAGAGGAAGAAAAAAAGCCTTCTAAAGAGCCATTTAAGAAGATAGAGTAATTAACATTGAAAATAAAAGCCTTAACCCAATTAGTGAATACACTAGGGAAACCCTTTTGAATCATTCAAGAAATGAAAAAATCTCTTGAAACAGTATCAAAAGCCTTCCTAATGTCAAATTTAGCATAGAAGGAATCTCTTCTACTAGAGTTCATGAATATCTTCATTATTTCGCCAACCAGATTGGGGTTATCAGTGGCCAAGAGATTAGAAATAAAAGCTATTTGGCTATTGTGGATGATTAGAGGCATAATCAAATTCATACGATCAGCAAGGATTTTAGCAAAGATTTTGTAAAATACATTGCATAGTGCAATAGGTATGAAGTCCCCTATGCTACTAGCATGGGCATTTTTAGGTACAAGAATAAGTGCCGTGGCCTTAGAACCTTTAGGAAGGTAGCTTTTGAAAAAAAATGATTGCACAGCCTTGAAAACCTCTATGCCAATAATGTGCCAGCACTTCTTATAAAAATTAAAGTTGAATCTGTCTGGTCCAGGAGAGGAGTCAGAGTGCCCAGAAAAAACAATTTTTTTAACATCTTGAAAGGTGGTAGGCTTGATAAGATGTTCAGCTAAATGGGAAAGAAGATAAGAGCCTATAGGAATATTACTAATATCAAAAGTAGAAGAGCTAGGCTGATTAATCAAGACTTTAAAATGCTGAATGATATCTTCAACATTAAAGGCGTGTTACTTGGGGGAGCCAAAGAGGGCACTCTCTATAGCACTATTATTGATGGCTCTTCTTCTGTGAATCCTGGAATAAAGAAAATTTAAATATTCTTCCCCATGCAAGAGCCATTTGACTTTGGCTCTTTGTTTCACCCAAGAGGTCCAGATGGAATTATAGTACATCAGATTAGAGTTTATGTTTCTAAGATTGCTGCAAAGCTCTGGATTAAGTGGATCTAAGTCAAGAAGCATCTGGCAATCTAGTTGCTTCTTAGTGAGGGAATCAATCAATGACATGATGGTATTAGAAGAATTTCAATTGCAATCCTTAATCAGCATTTTAAGTCTCCTGAGCTTATTATAGGAACAAATGATAAGATTGCCAACTTCCGGAATAGCAAAGACATCAAATAGTACATTCCAAAATTCCTGATAATGTGTCCAGTAATTTTTAAACATAAAATAATAAAAAAATTCCTTTGCTCACTAGTAGAAATGATAAGAGGAGAATGATCTAAAATAGAGGCACTAAAAACTTTGTACGAAGAGTTGGGAAAGGAAGTAATCCATTTATCATTGATGAGAGCTCTATCAAGCTTGATACTGATGGGATTGTCACTTCTCTGATTGTTCTAGGTGAAGAAGATACCCATGGAAGTAAGATCTGTGAGTGCAGTGTCAAAAATCAAGGAGTTATATTGACCCAACCTAGCTTCTGAGATTAAATTCCCTCTAGCCTTCTCAGAACTAAAATGGTAGTAATTGAAATCCCTAGTGACTATCCACGGGGGGTAATTAAGGGGATTAAGGCTTCTAATTTCTTCTCATAATCTAGTTCTCTCATCATGGGAATTAGAGGCATAGATAATGGAAAGAATAACATGTTGAAGAGAAGCCACAAAAAGCTTCCCGATAATCATTTGATTTGAAAAGAAAAGAGGCTCAAAATTGATTCTATCAAAATTTCATTTGACCCAAATCCTACCCAGATTAGCAAGATTAAACTTATTACAACTTTTCTCATTATTAAAGATCTCATGGCTGGAACAGAATCATGTATCGTTTAAATTGTGAAGGAGTATTCCATTCTCCAGGAGGCGGACCATATCTAACCTATGGTCATTTACCATCTTCTTTATACAGTTAACTTTATAAGGACTATTAAAACCCCTGATATTCCACACAACAAAGGGTGGAATTAACATCAGAATTTAGAATTATTGCTCCTTTAGAGCCTTTTCCTCTTGTACTAGCTTGTTTTTTATTTCCCTTGTCAGGGGGACCTTTAATTGTAGTTTGATTAATGCTACTGGGGAGATTTTCCATGGCAGGATGAGGGTTGCCAAATGCCAGGTTCATCTGAGAATCCCTAGTCGGTTGAATTTGTACAAAAACAGAAGTAGTAATTTCGGGATCAGGGATGTCTTGCAAGACAGAGAACTTGTTCGTAGTCTGCACTATGGGAGATTTTGACTTAGGAGGTGGGGGAGAGTCGGTGGAGGGATTAGAGGACTCTGAAGATGAGATTTACGCATTGGGTGAATTAAGATTGGGGATGTTAAGAATATTGTGGGGGATCTTATATGAGGTAATTTGGGGATTTTTTGATTTATAGCTAGCTTCAACCGGAGTGGGAAGGATCCCCTTATGAACCACCAGGTCATTTGTGGGTCTATGATTAGAGATGCATCCACAAGAGGGGTTGTGAGGTATTTGGGGCTTTGGCTGAGCATTCGAGTTTGTTGGGCATTCAGAAGCAGAATGAATCAAAGAAGAGTAGCATTCATAAGGTGCAGGTTTCCATTCGTACTATATTTTCAAGTTAAAATTTTTTTCTTCTACCAAAATTGTAACAGAATATGGATATTTTGGCGGTAGAATCCACCAGCACACAAACCCTAGCATATGTCAGATGAGACTTAGCTGCCATAAGATCGTTTACCGCTAGCTAAGTTCCTATTTTGGTCTCTATTTTAGATATTCAAGTAGGAGTCCAACAATATAGAGGTAAATCAAGGATTTTGATCCAGATCAGGACAGAGGTGAACTCCTCCCTCTTAGGGCTAAATAGAGGCGACCACTTTTGGAGAATGAATGGCTTTCCCAAGATAAACCAGGATCCTTTATTCCATACATAATCAAGATCTTCGACAGAAGAAAACTTAAACAGAAAGAAATCAACGCTAAGATAAATCATTTTGAGACTACCTTTAAGCTTCCATACCTTGTTTACCGTAGCTAGTAAAGCACCGTAGTATGGCCTCTTACCGAGGGAGTAACCCAACAGTGCCTGATTCCACTCAATGGATGCATCTACTACATCCTCATGCCAGAAGGGGATAATTTTCTCTGGAGTAAAAAAAGCAGAGATAACAAATTTGCTAGGGTTAGAGTTGTTGGCTAGGATTCAAGTCGAGGGGAGCGGGCTTTGCGAAGAGACCGGTGATGACTCTTAATGCATGCTTTGTGGAGGAGGGTTATCAGAGAGGAGCAAGAGAAAAATGTTGTTAGAGAGGGAGAATCCATGGGGTCCCTCTGCCGGCAGGGAGGCGGAGCAAAGGAAAAAGTGGCGTGACTCAAAAATGCTAGCAGAGCGTAAAAAAGATCTTTCTTAGAATTTTAAGATAAAGATTTCATGATCCCACTGAGTTGAATTTTCTTACATACAATGGGGTTACTGTTGATTCTATATAGGCTATTAAACCTACGTAATTGTCCCATGGTTTAACAAGAGGGGGCGTGAATTGGTAATTTAGAAAATTTTTGAATTTTTTAATCAAAAATTGATTTAACAAATCTCAAAATTTGATTATCTTTTTGAAATTATCTTCTCAACCACAATAATAAAATTACAAAAAAAAAAAAAAAACATAGAAAATAAAATGACACAAAGATTTATAGTATTTTGGTTAAACACAATCTACATTTACTCCTTGAAGACTCCCACTTTAGTTATTACACTATTACAAAAGTGACTTTCCTTTTTCCCTCACAGTAAGGCTGAGAAGCCTTTATAATTCCTCTCTTCTACTGATCCCCGGTGCGGCAGAGAACCATCATCCTTTCACACTCTCCAAGTGTCGGCTGAGAACCATCATCCTTTCACACCCTCCAAGTGTCGGCAGAGAATCGTCGTCTGTTCACACCCTCCAAGTGTCAGTAGAGCACCAGATCTTCTTCAAAGATCTTCTCTCAAGCAACTAGAAAGAGAAAAGGAAGAGTAATAACCAAAAAATTAAAAGAGATTTTTACCTTTGAGTAATCTAGTGATCCCTTCATAGTCCACTTGCAAGAAATCTCTCTCAAACACTCTCCCAAAAACACTCTTACACTTACTCTTGAAAAATCATGAATAATAACACTTTCCACATTAGTTTCTAAGGATCTTTTATCAAAAAGACATAAAAAACCATCCATAAAATTAAAAAATTCCAAATTTTGACGTACTTCATACTTACGAACAATTTAAAAACTGCTTCGAACTGTACAAAAAATTAAGAAAAAAATTTACTTTTGTTGGGATGAAAAGTTTTCCCACTTTTTTATACTCTGGACGTCGTCTGTACAAATAGGACATCATACACCATGATCCATTCAGAAAAATTTTCCAATCGCCGGGACGAAAAGGGACACGACCGATTCATACTCTCAACGTCGTCTGTACGAACATGACATCGAATAGTATGATCAGTTCAAAAAATTTTGGCGTTCGAAGGGATGAAAAGGGACCAATCCAATTCGTACTCTTGACGTCGTCTGTACGAACATCGTATCATACAGTACGATCAGTTCAAAAAATTTTAACGTTCATCGGGATGAAAAGGACCCATCCAATTCGTACTCTGGACGTTGTCTATACGAAGAATCATTCGTACAGTACGATCAGTACTTAGAAAAATTTTATCCTCTTGTTCATTTAACTAGCCGTAGGAGAGTATAACTGAACAAATAGTCCCGTATGAACCTAATTCATACAACACGATTAGTTTTTTTTTTTTTTTTTTAAAAAAATGAATCACTCCCAGTGTGTGTGAGTGTGCATATTTACTCAATTACAATCACATTCTATTAGACTCAATAAAATAAAAAATATAGACTACATTTACAATGAACCCTAATCTATTCTGATTTGAAGACTTCAATTTTTTGGAGTATGAATTTCCTAAAATGTTAGTACACACAAATAACAAAAGTAATACTTCCAAAATATGTTAGGAGAACCTGTAATTAAAACAATAATATTTGGAATCATAAAAAAACATACATGTTGCATGAATCTCAACAATCGAAGAACTAAGTTGCAACAATCTCAAAAATCTCCTGCTTTTTATGATGACAAAATAATTATTGTTAGAGTTAACATGTATACCTTAAAATTCTCCTTAACTCTCCCTAAAAGAATGAACTTGTGAATATAGAGAGTTTCCATAAAGAGCACATCAAATTATTATTATTTTTTAAAACATATAAATACAAACAACAAAATCCAAAAACACAAACACAAATAAATACAATCAAACAAAAACCAAATACAAAAAAACACAACACACAACAACACACAACACAAACAATATTATTACTCCCCCTTTTGACAACAACAAAAAGGGAAGGAGAATAAATTTTGAAAAGAAAGCAGTCAAACTAGAAATCAAAAGAAACGATTAAGAAAATGTCTTTAAACAAATTGCAATTACAACATTAATTTCATACTAAAATAGAAAAATTTTAAATTTTAAATTAAAGAATAACTAAGAAAATAAAAGTTTAAATCAAAGTCATAATTCATTCTAGACAAATTTATATAAGGATGGTTATTGCAAAAATGATGAAATGAAGATTTTTGAATTTCAAATTCAATATTGAGTATAATTGTTAATTAGATAGATTTGAAGTAGAGATAAAATGATAAAGGAAAGAGCTTAATAAAACTTTTAATTTGACGACTTTCCGCATCTTTTCTTTGAATGACACACTTTGTGTATCTTTTCTTTTTGTGGCACATTTTATGCATCTTTTCGATTTGCGAACCATTAATCAATTTTTTAATTTTTTTTAATTTTTGCACACATTGTGCATTTTATTTTGATTTGTTTTTAAGTCTTTTCAAAATTAGTTATCTAAAATCAAATGTCACTAATAACAAAAATAAACATATTAAAAATGAAAATAAAAATAGTAAGATATCAAAATTTCAATAATTATGTACTAGTTATATTTGCCTAAAGTATATGAAATTGATTTCCTTATCGACATCCAGTTAAAATTTAATTTAAAATTTTTGAAAGATAGAATTTTTGTATTGAAATTAATTTGAAAAGCAAAATAATTTAAATCTAATTTTAATGATCAATTTTAAAAGATTTCTCATATAGGAATGCTATCATTTTAAAAACTAAGAATAAAGACATATATGCAAAAACATGTCAATTTTTACTGATATCAATAAGATTTGCAAAATACAATTTTTTATATCAATATGAAAGCAAACATCACATCACATCACACAAGTTTACCTAAGTCACAAAAACATGCAAAGGAACATCTGAAGAAAAATATAACATCACATCACAATCTAAAGTCTGATAGGAACATCAGAGAAGTACAACTAAAAGTTAGAGGGTCCCTGGTCAAGATGAGGTGGTTGATTGAACACTGAAAAATAGCTATTCATCATAGCTACGTTCGTGTTCACCGAATCAAACTAACCTTGGATCCATCCCATATCTTCTTGGTATCGTGCATCCTGCTGGTTTAGATGAGCCTGAATTTGATCAAAATATTGATCAAATTGAGTCTCTAACCGATCAAATCGTTGGACCATCTCTCGAAAGTAATTCTGATCAGGTCCCTGAGCAGGTGTAGGTGCTCCCTCTTCTCCCTCAGTATCCACACTAGAACTCTTATTTCTCCCAAAATGATATCGAAAAGAGGCATCAGTGAAGAAGATTGGCATTTTAGTGGGAGGTTCATGATGAATAATATTGTACTTGTTTTTCAAAACGTAGGTCACTAAGTGTCCTAGAGCAATATTTTTCTTTCTCTTATGAAGAGGAAGCCCAATTTCAGAAAGGTTATGAATGTAATCCAAGATGAGTTGGGCCACATCAATAGGTTGTCCAGTCATGATCAAATAGGTAACGATGGACCTGTAATTAAAACAATAATATTTATATCATCAAAAATATACATGTTGCATGAATCTCAACAATCGAAAAACTAAGTTGCAACAAACTCAATAGTCACCAATCTGGAGATGACGGATGTTTTGACAAAGGTAATGGAGCTTGAATTATGATGAATGTTTTTTTATGGATAGTGGAGAGAGTTTTATTTTTTTATTTAAAGAAAAAGATTTGAGGGTCAAGTTCAATTTCATTGATTACAAGATGAATTTTATATGAGAACAGGAAACATAAATACAATTCAATACATAAGAGAAATTTGATATTAGTGAACTGCACTAAATTAGCCATGCTAAATTTTGCTAAGAATGTTGAAAGTGTAATCGCTTTCAAAAAAATAGATGGTTGGTGTTCTCAGGTTGTTCATTTCAGAAATGACAATATAATTGGACATATAAATTCCGATGAGATAAAGCTTTAGCAGTTTTCAGGCCTCCTAATAGTCCCAACCAAGCAAAACTAGAAAATTAGATCGCATAGTTTTCATGCCAAATATAATTGTGCCAAGTAACTTGAAGTTCTTTATCATAATATGACTTAATAAAGAACTTCAAAGATGCATTCTCCAAATAATTCTATTATGATTAGCTTCCTATTGTGATAGATTTGCACATCTTGAATGACTTCATGGATGTCATCTGCAATAGAGAAAGGGAGGTTCAATCTGTCATCTTAAATAATAGCATATATAGGGGAGTTTATTGGTAGAGAAAAAGGAAATGTCAAGAGATCAAGTATTTAATAAAGAGATTTGCCCTTACACCATGTCCACCCAAACAAAGAAAAGAACTGCTGATTCTAAAGAAAGGTATATTCCTTACTTCATTTGCCACTTTTTTTTTTTCAGGTTTTTCAGACTTACCTAAAATGAAATAAATTTCTAAAAGGAGATATATTTTTCTTTGCACCAATAAGTTAGGATGCTATCAGTAGTAAGTAAGCCCAAGATGAGGAATGTATATAATGCGTAGTATAAAGCTTGAATAGGTAGTATTCCTAGACCTCTAAATTGTTTAGGCTTATAATTATTTTTTTTTAGGAAATGAGATGCAACTTTCCCTCTTGAGTATTATCAAGCAATACAAATTTAGTACATAAATTATTGATGTACTTAAAGCAAGTTTTAGGTAAACCACCCCTCTTATCAAAAGGGAAAGAGAATTCTATGTATGGAACTTTACATATTGAAATCTGCCTAAAAATAGAGCTTTTTTTGCATTCAATCCATCCAAAAGAATGGAATTTTTCTTTAAAAGAGTATAAAAATATGCAATAATAAGTTTTTTTTTTTTGAAATTATATGGAGGCCCAGATAAATGATAGAAACTTCCATGAGATTATCAAAAGACACTGGAAATGTCAAATTTTGCACCAAATAGATAGTTTTATTTTTTACTTATTAAACTATCACAATATTTTAGTTGTAAGTAGGATATTGTTAATGGATATCCTTATTTGGTGAAATCCCACCTAGCTAGGATGAATTAGGTAAAGCAAGATCTACTTATGTTTATTAGCAATAATTTTTGTAATGATCATAAAAAGTATTTTGTATGGTGATGTATGCCAATAGTCCAGAGATATTACTTGTATGAGGAGTCTTAGCAATTAAAGAATTTCCTATGGCTTTAACCATCATAGGAAGGTGGTTGTTTCTGAAGAAGTATTTTATAGCTTGGCAGACTTGTTCCCCATGTATATCCCAAGGTTGAATAAAATTCAAAAGTGAATACTTTAGGTTCGGGGAAAAAAATTATTGCTAATAATACAACCCTTTTTAATCTCATAATCGATAATAACAGTAGTTGTAAAGGATGCTAAATATGGGTGAAGGGTTTTTACAGGTGCAATAGGGATAGCTGATTATGTTTAGGTGTAGTCAAAAGTTTTTTAAACTTTTATGCTCTCAATAATATCTTTCGAAGATGTAATGTTCCATGGGAGAAAATATTACTTTAATACAATTGTAATTCCTCTTAGTGTTGATTTTTTCACATAAGAATTTTAAATCATCCTTATAATTAGTAAGCCATTTAATTTTAGATATTTGAGAATTCTATGAATACTAAGAGTAGGAGATGACAACATGTTCCAATAAAGCATTAAATTTAACATTAAGGATAAGATTTGTGGGGTCATTGTTAAGCCTCTAGAGGCATGATAATTGCATGTGCTCAAGCTCATGAGCAATACATTAGATGATTTGAAGATGTCCATGGTTAAGCTTTATTGATAGATTTTAACTTATTATTCTTTTGTTAGGATCTTGTCAAAATTTTTGATATGATTGAAGTCTGGATTAAAATATGGATTGAAATCTGAATTAAAGTTTGAATTGTGGTATGGGTTGAGGTCTGGATTGATGTTTGGATTAAATTCTGGATTAAAGTGTATATTAAAGACTAGATTGAAGTCTGGATTGAAGTTTGGATTGAGGTCTTGGTTGAGATCTGGATTAGGGTTTAGGTTGAATTATGGATTGAAGATTAGATTAAAGTCTGAATTAAAGTCTAGATTGAGGTCTGGGTTGAGGTCTGTATTAAAATCTAGATTGATGTCTAAATTGATTGAAAACTGGGTGAGTGTCAATTGCCAGCTCAACAAACAGGAATTTCGACAGATCTTGATGGCTTCATATGAAAATAAAGTCAACAAATTGACCTTCAATATGTTCTACTACATATATTAGCATTATTCGTTGACCGAATAACAAGGTCAAATTTAGAATTTTGATTCCAAGGAAAGGAAAGACCTCACCTTAGATTATTAAGATTGAATTGATATTAGGCCAGTGCCACGAAGGGAGTACTCTACCACTAGTGGGTCTAATCATAAGGGAGGAAAGTATTCAGACTCATACCTAACCTTAAGAAAAAATGGTTTGATTCTGGAATTGAAATTAAAATTTGGATGGTGCCACAAAGGGCATTATACATCACTAAGAAGTCAAATCCTAAGGTAAGAACACATGATGACTCACATCTAACCTTAAGGAGAAGAAATCTGGATGATTGTGTGGGAAGGAAATATTGCTTCCCATAAAGGATCAGATCTGTAATTTTAAACTAGGATAGAATCACAAAGGGCATTATATCACTAGGATGTCTAACACAAGGAAGCACGATGACTCACATCTAACCTTAAGAAAAAAAAAAACAAGATAATCATATAGAAAGGAAGCATCGCTACCCTCAAAGGATCGGATCTATAATTTAAAACTAGGATGGTGCCACAAAAGGGAATTATCTATCATGAGGATGTCTAATCCTAAGGAAAGAAAGCATGATGACTCACATCTACCTTAAGGAAAAGAAAACTAGATAATAGTGTGGGAAGGAAGCATTGCTTCTCAAAATGGATCATATATGGAATTTGAAGTTAGGATGGTGCCATAGAGGCCGTTATCCATCATTAGTTGATGGTCATGTGGGGATGAAGCTTGCTAACCATAGAGGACTATATCTTAATTAAAAGTAAGATGGTGCCACAAATGGCATTCTCCATCACTAGTGGATCTAATCCTATGGAAAGGAAGCACGGAGACTCACAGCTAACCTTAAGAAAATGCAACAAAATTCTAGAATTGGAGATTTTAAATTTTGAGAAGTTTTAAATTTGATTTGATTTTTTATTTATAATTTGGAGAGTTTAGAATTAGAAGAAAATTTTTATGTTAAATTTGATACTCATATGGCATAATACAAATTTAGCGCATAAGTTATTGATGTACTTAACGAAAGTTTTAGGTAAACCACCCCTCTTATCAAAAGGGAAAGAGAATTCTATGTATGGAACTTTACATATTGAATTCTTCCTACAAAGAGAGCATTTTTTGGATTCAATCTATCCAATAGAATGGAAGTTTTTTATAAAAGAGTATGAAAATATGCAATAATAAGTTTTTTTTTTTTTTGAAATTATATGGATGCCCAGATAAATGAAAGAAGATGTTGAAGTAGCTATATTTAAGAGGCACAAATTCTTTTGGAATTGTGCGGTCTATAATATTAAGCAGTTAAAAGTCATGCATAAATAGTTTTGAGAAATTCTAAAATTGAGATAAGATGCCTTAGAGAGATGCAATCTTAGCTAGGTTAGCATTTCCAAATACTAATAAATCATCTAAATAGAGAGGATAAGTGCTTCAACGACTGATCATAGAGAGACAAAATAGAGAGAGAAACTCTAGTTTTTTGAATTTCTGGTAAGGCGGGACGTCGTTTTTGGCGGCGGGTTTGGCCGAAACTCCGGCTTATCGTCGGCTCGGAGGAACGGCGATGGTTCATCGACGGCTTATTCCTCTGGATACTTGGAAGAATTATAGGAATGGAATCTCAGTTCCAATTCTTGATCCTACTGAGGTCTTTAATGGCGGCTCCAAGATTTTGGATGGATTCAATAAGAATTTTAAAGGTTTTGTTAATAAGCTTTTGGTGATTAATGAGGGAGGTTTATTGGATAAGAAGAATACCATTAGCCATGTTCTTGGCAAGGGGAAAGATGTGCTTGGATAAGACGTTCTTAAGCAGCAGGTGGATGTTACAGGTGGGGAAGAAAATGTACAAAATGGAGGTTTTGTTGCTTCATCCTCGGGAGGATTAAGGATCAATTCTGATGTTGATCATAATATAATTTATTCAAAATCTTCTACTGTTATTAGGAGGTCGTTAGATTTGTTGAAAGGTGATTCAAAGAATGTGGAGAATGTAATTACAGATTTGTCTCTAAGTAAGATTTTCGGGTCATCTGAGGAGGTTCCAATTGTGGCAGTTGCAAGACCGGCAGATGCTGTTAAGGGGCAGAAGCAGAATGTGTGGACTTAGTCGGCTTGGAGGAAAAAACCAGATGTGAATGTAGATAATATGGATCTGGGGAATTTTTTATCTGAAGATGGAAAAATGGTGGTTCTTAATGCTGATAAAGAAATGGAGAACGTTAAACGATTGGAAAGGGCTATAGTGGTGAAAATTTTTGGGGATGAGATTCCTTTTCATGTGGTGAGTATGGAGCTGAGGAGGCAATGGGAGAAGGATGGTAAATTCCATATTACAGGTTTGGGACTTGGTTGGATTTTGTGTTCGTTTGAAGATGATATGGCTGTGGGATGTGTTCTCTCGGGTGGTCCTTGGTGGATTAGAGGAGAGGTTGTTGGTTTAGACAAATGGCCAGTGAATTTTAATCCATTGTCTCTCTAAGGTATTTCTTCACCTGTTTGGATTCGACTGCCCAACTTACCTCTCCAATGCTGGGATGAGATTAGTATTTGTAGAATTGCTTCGTTAATTGGTAAGTTGTATCTACTTGATGGGAACATGTCACAGTGGAGAAGGAGGGAGTTTGCTCGGGTATGTGTTCGTATTCCACTAGATATGAGGCTTCCTCAGGGAGTATGGGTGAAAGGATCTGCGAGAAATTTCTTTCAAAAAGTGGAATACGAAGGATTTTCCAAAATTTGTATTGAATGTGGTAGAGTTGGTCACACTTTAAAAGATTGTGAGGAGGGGAAACAGAAGGTGGAGATTTGTTCTAAGGTTTTATAGCCAGTGGAAGTAATTGATGATCAGACAAGGCATTTGAAGGAGGTGAGTGCAGAGACTACATTGGAGGAAGTCAATAATAACCCCTGGAATAAGGTTCAACATGGGAAGAAGAAGAGGGTGAAAACGACTTATAATAGAAGGTTGGTTAATAGGAACAATTTTTTCAAAATGAGGAGAATATTTGTTCCTAAGGTGAGCATCTCAGTTCTAGAGAAGTCTAAGAACGTGGAAGTTCCAAAGTCAAGTATAGAATGTATTGATGATATGGTTAAATCAAAAATTACTAAAGAGACTGTGGATGAAGGTTGTAAAACAGATGTTAATCAAGTGGGAAAGAGTCCAGCTTCTAAAGGTTTGGTGGATAAGGATACTGAGGATTCTACTGCAGTGGAAGTTGGTAACAGATTCAATATGCTGGCTGAATTAGATGAATCTTATAATTGCAATGGTGTTGAAGAAGGGGAGATTCTATCTCCTGGTAATGTGACGGAGATGATTAAATCTGAGTCTGATGGCAAACAAGATTCTGGAAAGTCTTAAGAAACTGATATAGAGCTGTTAATCCCGATCTATTCTAAAGGAGGAAGTCAATCTTTGGAGAAGAAAGCTAAGTTGATTAAAGAACTCAAATCCCTTGGATCAGGGAATATTATTCCTCATCATAGGAAGATGGATGGTGGTAAATTTAAAAAGGTTGGGGGACCTTCCCCCATCTTTAAATAATGTCTTCTTTTATTTTTTGGAATTGTAGAGGAGCCAAGAAGGTGGAGGCTACTCTATATCTTAAGGAGGTTATCAAAGATTTTGGAGTCCTTTTTGTGGGGTTATTGGAAACAAAAATTAATGTAATGGAGAACTGTATTCTACTGAAGTCTCTGGGAGTGCAGTGGGATTTTTTTCAGGTGCATGCAGTTGGACTTTCGGGTGATCTGATGGTTTTGTGGAGGAAAGATTTAGCTAGTTTTTCAGTGTTGGAAACTTCATCTCAAATGATATTGGGAAAGCTTGATGTAACAGGGAAAGGAACCTGGTTGATTGCTTCTGTTTACGGAAGCAATGCTATACAGACTAGAAGATCTCTTTGGATGGATTTAGAGAAACATTGCTCAGGTAATCTCCCTTTTGTGGTAGGGGGCGATTTCAATTGTGTTCTTTCTCAAGCTGAAAAATGAGGAGGGAAGTAATTCTCTGTGAATCAAGGTTCAAAAGATTTCACTAACTTCATGATTAGAAATGATTTGCATGAAGTTAAGTCGATGGGGCCGAGGTTTACTTGGTGTAATAATAAGAATGGTAGAGCTCGCATTCTGGAAAAATTAGATAGATGCCTTATCAATACCATTGCTTTGGATTATATTCATATTGCTCTAGTGAAACACTTGTCGCGTGTGGCTTCAGATCACTGTCCGATATTGTTGGAAGTTTTTAAACCTTTGGAGCATATCAAAAATATAATCAGATATGAAGAAGTTTGGGCTTCTTATTATGGCGCTTCTGCTTTAGTGAAGAGTGTTTGGAGGAGAAATTGTAAAGGGGATCCGGCTTCAGTTATTAATGTGAAATTCAAGAGGACTTTAAAAGCTCTGTTTTATTGGAGCAAGGCAAAATATAAAGATTTGAATGCAATTAGAGATAAACTCAAGGATGAGATTTTGGAAATCTAGTTGGAAGAATCTGAAGGAGAGATCTCTGTTGAGAGGTTGCAGATTCTAAGATTTAAAATCAACGAACTTAATATTACTTTGGCTAGGATCAATACTTGGTGGAGGCAAAGAGCCAAAGCTAGATGGATGGATGAAGGGAATTGTAACACCTCCTTTTTTCATGCGTTCGCAAATGCAAGGAGGAGTTCGAACTGGATTAACCATATCAAAACTGGTAGTGGTATTTTTTCGGAAGAAGAAGCTGTGATTCATGATACTTTTTCCGATTTTTTCAGACAGAAGTGGAAATTCAGAGACTGCATTTTGAATGGTTGGCCTAGACCTTCTAATGTAATTAGTTTGGAAGACTAGAGAATGCTGGATGCTGACTTCTTACAGGAAGAACAGAAGGTGGTGGTTGAGAGCTCTAAGAGGAGTATTTCTCCAGGTATTGATGGGATTTCTTTCTCCTTCATAAAGGATTTTTGGCAAATAATCAAAGGTGATGTTTGGCTTGCGGTGGAACAGTTCTTGATTTCGGGTGTTATGAATGAATCTTGGAGGGAAACATTGATTGTTTTGATCCCCAAGATTAAGAGTCCACAAGAACCGGTTCATTATAGACCCATTAGCCTTTGTTTAACTATTTACAAACTTATTGCTAAGATGCTCCTTAATAGAATGGAGAGAGTCATTCACAAGATCATATCAAGAGATCAGGCAGCTTTTGTGAGGGGGCGTTCTTTATCTGATCATGTGTTGTTGGCTCAGGAGGTGTTTAATAAATTCAGATGGTCCAAGGCTAAAAGTGGTATGTTTGCTATCAAGCTGGATATGGAACAAGATTACGATAGTATGGGGTGGCAAACATTAAGGCAAGCTCTCACCCAGTTTAATTTTCTCTCTAAATTTTTGGAACTTGTTTTGCAATGTGTTCTCAATCCTAAATTTTGTATTTTGATCAATGGGAAAAGAACTAGTTGGATAGAAGGAAAATGTGGTTTCAGGCAAGGATGTCCTTTATCGCCTATTTTATTCAATTTATGTTCTCAATTATTATCTGATGCTTTGATTACTAGAAAGAGTGGTAAGGGAATCTCTATATCTCCTATGGGTCCTAGAGTATCTCATTTACTTTATGCAGATGATATTTTAATATTTGCGGAAGCAAAATTGAAAGAGGTTAAGGAGTTGAAGGGTATCATTTCGAATTATTGTAATTGGACAGGGCAAAGAGTTAACAACTTGAAATCTATGATTATGTTTGGGAGGTTTACAAATAGAAGCATCCAGAAGAAGATTGTTAAGTAGGTCAAGTTCAAAGTGGTAAAGGAAATTAATTACCTTGGCGTGAAGATGACACTTAGGAGGTTGATTGCTTCGGATTTCCAGATTTTGTTGGAAGCTGCTACCAATAGACTCAATACTTGGGGGAAGAAGTGCATTTCCTTGGATGGTAAATTGGTTTTAATAAAATTTGCTTTTCTTTCTTTGCCCCAATTTTTATCTACTCTTTCGTTAGTTCCTTTGAGCATTCTTAAGTAATTTGATAAGATGTGTAGAGGGTTTCTATGGAGTAAAAATAACGGGAATGCTGGTATTCATTATGCTTCTTGGAAGCTGCTTTGTAAACCGAGAATTGAAGGTGGCAGAGGTCTGTTTTCTGCTGTGTCAAGGGTTGGCCCTCTTAGGGCTAAATTTGCTTGGAATTTCTATACGAAGGCTCACTCTTTATTGAACCAAATCCTTAGAGTAAATTATGGGGAAGATCTATGGTTAAATTCGGTGAAGGGAGGATGTTCTTCTACTTGGAAGATCATTACTATGGGAGCTAAATTTCTCAAAAATATTGTTAGATGGAGTATTTCAAATGGGGATTCTATCAATTGGTTGAATGATTCTTAGATATTAGATAAGAGTATTTATACATGGCCTACATTTGTCAATATTCAAAATATTTCAGATTTCAAATTGAGTGGTTTCATTTCTAACGGCATGTGGAATATGGAAAGGATTAAAGTCTCGTTTGGTGAGCAGCTTGTGGAAATTATTTCCAGCATCCCTATAATTGCCAATAGAAATTCTGATATATTGGAATTGAAGTATAAGTTTTCCGGAAAGTCTATTTCAGCACTGTCATTTGAAGCATCGTTGGATCATGAAGAGGAGGGAGCACATTGGAATTGGATGAAAAAGCTGAAGTTAAATCCGAAAATCGATCTCTTCTGGTGGAGACTTTGTATGAAGGCTATTCCCTCAAATACTTTCCTAGTTAGTAGGAAATTAAGTAATTTTTCAGGTTGTACGAGAGGTTGTGATGATTATGAGGATAACAGTCATTTTGTGGGAAAGTGCAGTAAGATTCGGAAGGTGATCCGGTTATTAAACAGATGGGGATTTCCTATCCCACTATATAATGACTTTTTGGAATGCAAAGAAGGACTTCAAAATCTTGTAAGTAAGGATGCTTTTAGTGCAAACATCTTCTGTTCAGTTATTTTCTTGACTTGGAAGAGTAGATGTAAGGTGGTTCATGGAGAAAAGGAAGAGTCTGAGGCTGTTATTACAGCCAATGCTATTTCATTTGCAGTGAGAAAGAATTTTTTGAATATTCAACTGGTAAACTGGGATGCTAATTAGCAATCGCTGTCACTTCCTTGGCATCCTCCTCCACCTGGTTGGATTAAAATTAATGTTGATGCAGCTCTAAAAGGGAATAATCTGACTGGATTAGGTGGTGTAGCTAGAGACTGAAATGGCAGATTCCTGGTGGCTTTTGGTTCTCAATGTTTGCATTGGGATATTTCGCAGTTAGAGCTTATGGCAGTTCTTTTTCTGAGGAATGTGGTGAAGGAGTGGATGTTCGAAGCTCAAGGAGTCATCATTGAGGGAGATAATTTCAATATCATTAAGAGGCTTCAAAATTCGATCAAAGATTGGAAGGTTAGTAAAAATATTGAGGAAGGTTTGGCCTTTTGCTGAAGTTTAATCAAGTTGTGTTTTCCTTGTCTAATAGATGTAATAACAAATTAGCTGACATATGTGCTAGTTTGGATTTAGATAGATCTTATTTGTGGGATGATCTTCTTGTTGATGGGATTCCTCCTTCTTTCTTGTATTGCTTGAAGGAGGAATTTGATGCTTTAGGGAACTCTTGATTGTATTTGCTTTTTTTTTTTTAGTTTCAATGCTATATGCATTTTGTTCAAAAAAAAAAAAAGAGAGGATAAGTGCGATTATATTTGTGTAACCTGATCCATGAGTATGACTTATTTAAAATAACAAATTCAAACATTTTTAATAGGCTACTCATAATAACACAAAATAAATACGATGTCGGAAACCTTACCTTAGTCCAAAGGAAGATCCAAATAACCTCTCTAAAGAATCGTTGATGCAAAAAAAGTAATGGACATCCTTAGTGCAAGATTTGATCCTTGAAACAATATATGAAGGAAACCTTTTTAATAGGAACTTTCTTGAGATTATCAAAAGACACTGGAAATGTCAAATTTTGCACCAAATAGATAGGTTTTTTTTTTTACTTACTAAACTCTCACAAAATTTTAGTTGTAAGTAGGATATTGTTAATGGATATCCTTGTTTGGTGAAATCCCACCTAGCTAGGATAAATTAGGTAAAGCAAGATCTAATTATGTTTATTAGCAATAATTTTTGTAATGATATTAAAAATCATTTTGCAAGGTGATGTATGCCAATAGTCTAGATATATTACTTGTATGAGGAGTCTTAAGAATTCAAGCATTTCCCATGGCTTTAACCATCATAGGAAGGTGGTTGTTTCTGAAGAAGTATTTTATAGCTTTACAAACTTGTTCCCCATGTATATCCCAAGGTTGAATAAAATTCAAAAGTGAATACTTTAGGTTCGGGGGAAAAAAATATTGCTAATAATACAACCCTTTTTAATATAATAATTGATAATAGAAGTAGTTCTAAAGGATGCTAGATATGGGTGAAGGGTTTTGCCTGGTGGAATAGGGATAGTTGAATATGTTTAGGTGTATTCAAAATTTTTTTAAAATGTTATGCTCTCAATAATATCTTTCGAAGATGTAATGTTCCATGGGAGAAAATATTACTTTAATACAATTGTAATTCCTCTTAGTGTTGATTTTTTCATCTAAGAATTTTAAATAATCCTTATAATTAGTAAGCCATTTAATTTTAGATCTTGGAGAAATCTATGAATCCTAAGAGTAGGAGAAGACAACATGTTCTAATAAAGCTTTAGATTTACCATTAATGATAAGATTTATGGGGTCATTGTTAAGCCTTTAGAGGCATGCTAATTGCCTGTGCTCAAGCTCATAAGTTGAACATTAGATTATTTAAAGATGTCAATGGTTAAGCTTTATTGATGGATTTTAACTTATTGATCTTTTGTTATGATCTTGTCAAAATTTTTGATATGATTGAAGTATGGATTGAAATCTGGATTAAAGTTTGAATTGTGGTATGGGTTGAGGTCTGCATTGAGGTTTGGATTAAATTCTGGATTAAAGTTTATATTAAAGACTAGATTCAAGTCTAGATTGAAGTTTCAATTAAGCTCTGGGTTGAGATTTGGATTAAGGTTTAGATTGAATTATGGATTGAAGTTTGGATTGAAAACTAGATTAAAGTCTAGATTGAGGTTTGGGTTGAGGTCTGGATTAAAATCTAGATTGAGGTTTAAATTGATTGAAAACTGGGTGATTTTTAATTTCCAAATCAACAAACAAGAATTTGGATAGGTCTTGATGACTTCATATAAAAATAAGGTCAACAAGTTGACCTTCAATATGTTCTACTACATATATTAGCATTTTTCGTTAACCGAATAGCAAGGTCAAATTTAGAATTTTTATTCCAAGGAAGGGAAAGACCCCACCTTTGATTATTAAGATTGAATTGATATTAGGGTAGTACCACGAAGGGCGTACTCTACCACTAGTGGGTATAATCATAAGGAAATAAAGCATTGAGACTCATACCTAACATTAAGAAAAAAATGGTTTGATTTTGGAATTTAAATTAAAATTTAGATGGTGCACAAAGGGCATTATACATCTCTAAGACGTCTAATCCTAAGGTAACAACACATGAAGACTCACATCTAACCCTAAGGAGAAGAAATCTGGATGATTATGTGGGAAGGAAATATTGCTTTCCACAAAGGATCAGATCTGGAATTTTAAACTAGGACAGAATCACAAAGGGCATTCTCCGTCACTAGGATGTCTAATACTATGGTAAGGAAGCATGATGACTCACATATAATCTTAAGACAAAAAATAGATAATCATGTGGGAAGGAAGCATCGCTACCCACAAAGGATCGGATCTAAAATTTAAAACTAGGATGGTGCCACAAAAGGGCATTATCCATCACCAGGATTTCTAATCCTAATGAATGAAAGCATTATGACTCACATCTAACCTTAAGGAAAAGAAAACTAGATAATCATGTGGGAAGAAAGCATTGCTTCTCATAGTGGATCATATATTGAATTTGAATCTAGGATGGTGCCATAGAGGGCGTTATCCATCATTAGTTGATGGTCATGTGGGGATGAAGCTTGCTCACCATAGAGGACTAGATCTTAATTAAAAGTAAGATTGTGCCACAAATGGCATTCTCCATCACTAGTGGATCTAATCCCATGAAAAGGAAGCATAGGGACCCACAACTAACCTTAATGAAAATGCAACAAGATACTAGAATTGGAGATTTTGAATTTGGAGAAATTTTGAATTTGATTTGATTTTTTATTTATAATTTGGAGAGTTTTGAATTTGAAGAATTGTTTTATGTTAAATTTGATACTCATATGGCATAATACTTCTCAAAGAACCTTCTCAATGCAAGAAAACATCATGTGACATCCTTATAACATATTAATAGGTATGAACCTCCCTCATAGATTGTCTCTATGATGAACGATCCAGTCAACATTGATTCAAACTTTCCATCATTTTGTGTTTGATTAAAATTGGTCTTCGACGAACTAAAACCAAGTCTCCTACTTGGAAAGTTCTAAGGTGAAACAATTTACTCGACCTTGAATCATTCGTGACTTATATATCAAATTGTTTATCCCTACCACTAAATATATGTGCAAAAAGGATGAAAATGATGAATCAAGCAGCGCACGGGTTGGTGCGACACATCACTTAAATGGTCAAATTACCTCTAAATTGCCAAACCAACAGCGGTATTTCAATCATAATATCAAATTCTGCTAGGTCAATGCCCCTCGCAGTCGAGTCAAATGAGATCGATCAAAAGGGATGACCAACACTCAAAGATAAAATATGATGCTGGCCAGACGATGTCCGATCATAAATGGAATTTTTTGTTGTGTCTGAAATGTTGTCAACCTTTAGAATATACATTTTATTTGATCGACGGGGTTCGATCGAGGTGGTGGCATGCATCCCAAGGTGAAAGCACACATATCAAAGAGAATAGGCCTCATTGCTATCCAAACAAAGTCCAATCACGAAACGTACTACGTCATTGTGATTAGAATATTGTCGATACCCTAAATGCACTATCAATTCATCCAATTATTACTGCTTAGTGAATTCAACACCTTAAACAAGGTAGTTGACATGAAAATCGAGGAATAATACACAAATCGAGACTATTTTGAGTTTATTAATATATCTCTATCTCTTTTTTTAATTAAAGTAATGGATACGTATCATCATCAATATGGCCTTTGATGTAATAAAATCTTAATAAAACAAGATTGCTAAATGGAGAAATAAATTTAGAAACATTAAATTTTGATTAATAACTTAGCTTGTGATGTTGAAGTCAATCCACATGTGAAGACTCCTCTTACAGCAACTATTACTTTCACGCTGTTAAAAATGAGAGCTTTGCTCTCATTCATTTCCTTTCATGATCACAAGAAGAGCAGCTCAAGCCTCCTCTCGTAAGTCCTCAAACTACTAGCCCTCTCTCATTAATTCCTTCTACATGTGAGAGCTCCGACATCGCAAGCCTCCCTGATCCCTTCAGCCCTTATCTAACATCTAACGTAAGCCCAAGTTGTGAAGTCATTTGTTCCTGGTGGATTTCACAAAGATCCCATAGCTCATGTTTGATTCGATCGAGATCCCACTGCTTCCTTCGACCTCCATACTGCAAGAAGGCCGATCACTTCCCAACCTCCTCCCTCTAGTCAGAGGTCCACATAATCCCGTTGAAACTCCACAACCAAAGTTGAATCTTTCCATTTGCACGTAGAAGCAAAAAAATATCCATAAGGACTTGGAGAAATAAACAGGGGACCACACTTGGACTTGAACTTGAACCGACATTGAATTAAAAATGAGCTACAATGAACTTAACTCAAACTTGAACTCAATTGAACACAGTGGACTCAAGCAAATAGGAACTGGATTTGAACTTATAAATGATCCATAAAAAGCTTGAATTTGAATACAATGTAAATGATGAACTTATGAGCTGAACTGCAGAAAAATTGACTAAATAATCAATAAAGAAATGAAAACCATGATTTTGCAACTAAAGCCTATGAGTTTATGCTTTTGATAATAACAATTATTGTGGCTCACTTTCTATTGTCTACTTGTATTTGTAATATATTTTTCTTTCTGTATTTACTAACATTTCAGGATTACAGTGCACCTTACAAGACTAAAGTTTTGACAAAACTTATTCTATTTGTAATTTTCATTAATGTAGTTTTTGGTTTATAAGGTGCTTGCTTTCTTGTAACCTTGCTCACTTATTTCTATTTTAGAGTTCTCTATTTTTTGCTCACATCATCCAGGATGATCCCAACATTGGCCTGGATGATCAGCTGAAAACAAAAACCCTAATTAGGGAAACCTAGTTAAGGAAGCCGTCATTAAGCACATCATCTTGGATGATATTTCTATAGGCCGGGACGATAGGCTCAAATCAGAAAGAATTAGCTGCCAGATCTATTTAGATATTCTTTATTTTTGGACATTGTCCAGGACATCGGATTGGATGATGAAGTACAATTATGCATAAATTAATATGGTAATTAAGGAAAGTAATTAAGATTTGATTGCAAGATCACATCGTGCGGGCTGATTGCAGGATCATCTAGGACGATCGCTTGGATGTTTGACATCGGCCAACTTGTATTCAGGATGATTTTTCTCGGATTTGAACTAATCATACATGTCAATATTGTATCAGTTTGGATGATATGACCAAAAATTCTCTGATCATCCCAAACCGACCGGGCTGATTGAGCAAAATTTATACTGATCGACAAGGACGATATTCATATCAGCCTAGACGATAAAGTCGGCAAGTTGTAATTAATGATCTTGTTTTGAGCTCTTCTATTTAATTTTTGACAAGGCACTTAGTAAGTGTCTTTGGCAGCCATTGAAGCTTCATTCTTATGGAGGAAACTTGAAGAGAGAGCTTAAAAGGGAAAGAGGTAAGGGTGGAGTTTGAGAGAGGAAGAAGATCCTTAGAGGGGCTTTCTAGGGAGTATGGAGCGTGTTCCACAGGATTGCTCTGACGAGCTTGCACCTTAGTACCATCAGATTCAAGGCTTGTCTTGAGGGAACTTTTGGGAAGAAGAAGATCTCTTTGGTGTCAAAGGACCCACTACTCTGCCGCATAGGGGAAGGTAGAAGTGATTTTGTAAGGGCTTCTCTGCCTAGCTGTGGGGGATAAAGGAGAGACACTGAGTTTAGTACAATACTCAAAGGGTGCCTCTAAGGAGTAGACGTAGTCAAGGTTTTACCAAACCACTATAAATCTGGTGTGTTCTTTCTTATTATTGCTTACGCATTAATTTCCGCACTTTGATTTCTGTAGTGAATCTTGGCTTTTATTTTTAATTGTGAAAGATTTTTTAAAATACCAATTCACCTCTCTCTTGGTTAGCCTTGGGACTAGTTCATAAGGGCTTAACATCCCTAACAAATTTTCAAGTGGTATCAGAGCAGGATTTATAAAATCTAGTTTTTGAAAATTTTTAAATTTTGATTAATGGCTAATTTTAATAATCGTAATATTGCGGAAGGTTATTCAATCACCAGGCTACCTTTATTTGAAAATATTACTTTTGATTTTTGGAAATTTTGTATGTCTACATTCTTGCAATCAATTGATTTTTGAATGTGGCAAATGATTTTAACTAGTTATTCTATACCGTACATATTTTTGATGGAATTAAAATTGACATTACTTTTAATCAATGGAGTATAGAAGAAAAAATCAATGCTCAATTGAATGCAAAATCACTAAACTATTTTTTTTGTACTTTAAATTCTGATGATTTTATGTTTGTATCCACGTGCTCTACTGGCAAGAAAATTTGGGATAAATTACACATTATATACGAAGGCACTAGTGAAATAAAGCAATCCAGATTGAATATTTTAATGCATGATTATGAATTATTTTGCATGAAATCTTATGAGACTATCTTAGATATGTATACAAGACTTATTCAAATTGTGACATCATTACATGCTTTAGATAAGGAATTTTCAAACTTTGAAAAAGTAAATAAAATTCTACGTTGTTCACTTGACAAATTTGATGCCAAAGTTGTTTCTATTTGTGAATAAAAAAAAAATTAATGAATATTCTATTGATAATTTGATTGGCTCACTCATTTCCTATGAGCAAAGTTTGGGTCAAAACATTTTGGATCCAGGTGAGACGATAGTACTAAAAACTGAAGACATGGAGAAAAGTGGCTTAGTTGGTGACGAAAGCGATGACTTATCAGGCAAATTGGAAAGCTCACTAAAATATAAGCATCAACAAAAGTGGAATAAAGGTAAAAATGGTAAGAATGTTAAGATTACTTCTGACATTATTTACTTTAGTTGTAGGAAACTTGGACATATGAAAAATCAGTGCCCTAATTTGAGAACTCTTCCTGCAAAAGGAAAGGGTAAAGCTAAACAAATTATAAAAATGAAAAATAATGAAAGCGAAAATCTCTTAGGTAGACCTAGCTTTTGAATCTTCAGACTAGGAGTAAGATGATGTTTAAACCATTGTTTGTGTGCTTTATTTTTTTCTGTTTACATGTTTGGTTTGTTTTTGTGTATTTTTTATATTTTTTTGGATTTATTCTTTTTCATTCTTTTTTTCTTTCTTTTCTTTTTCATTAAATTTTTAAGTTTTTCTTTTCTTTTTCTTTTTATGTAGTGTTTTCTCTGATCAACACACACACATCACAATTTTTTTTTTTAAAATGAAAATGAAAAATCTACCTCCTATTTTTTCTTAAGTTCTTATGTAAGTTGTCGTTGACTTCTCTAAAAATAGTCAAAGGAAGGAAACATATAATTTTGGCTCTCAATCTCTGTTTCCTAAAAGATGTTATTCTATTTTTTATTTAAAATATTCATAATATTTTAAATTGGATTTTGAAACTGAACCTTTTTTCATCTTCCTACATTTTATCTATCACATAGGAATCTTTTGCAAGTTGTTGAATCCACCTAATTATTTTCTTAATCATGTAGTTCATTTTGTCAATATTATAGGTCTGCTTTAGTTTTTAAAATTTTAGAATGGTAGCATATTTCATAAAAAAAGGCCAATGATGTCAAATCAAAAAAGTGGCCAATGATGCCAAATCAAAAGATTCGCAATGACGCCAAATTGAGAAAGATAATAAAATATATCAAAAACCAAAATATGCACAAAGTGCGTCATTCAATTGACAAGAGGCATAAAATGAGCCCACAAATAGTATGCTTACTTTTTATGTATTACTTAAAGCTTAAGAAAGCCCTTGATATTTTTGGTACTTGAGCTTGAAAATCATGATTCCTAATTCACCAATTTTTGCATTGATCTTCTATTAGATATATTTTATGAAAGGAACTTTTGAAAAAAATAGTGTTTCTTTTTATAATTTGTTCTTTGATTTAGATAATGAATTAAAAAATTTTTGAGCCTTTAAAAGAACTTGAGCTTGGATTAACAATTTTTTATTTCTTACCTTTTCTAGATTATGCGTTGTTAATCCATTCCTTACTAAGTTTTTTAATAAAATCAAGAGGTAACTTTCTCATTTTTTAAGCCTTTTTCGTGCCCCTTCTCTTTTTGATAATTTTAAAGGGGGAGAACGTACTGTTGTATTTGTATTTTTTTTTTAATTATTAGAAACAATAAAAAAATTGATTTTCCCTATTTTTTAAAGTTTTATTATAGTAAAGGGGAGATTAGGAGAAATTTTTTTTTACAAATCCAACAAGTAATATTTGTCATCATCAAAAAGGAGGAGATTGTTGCAACTCGAGCCTATGAGTTTATACTTTTCATAATAACAAATATTGTGGCTCACTTTTTATTGTTTATCTGTATTTGCAATATATTTTTCTTTCCGTGTTTACTAAAATTTTAGGATTACAGTGCACCTTACAAGGCTCAAGTTTTGGCAAAACTTATTCTATTTGTAATTTTCATTAATAAAGTATTTCATTTGTAAGGGTGCTTGCTTGCTAGTAATCTTGCTCACTTATTTATATTTTAGAGTTCTCTATTTTTTACTCACATCATCTGGGACGATCCCAACATCAGCCTAGAAGATCAGCTAGAAATAAAAATCCTAATTAGGGCAAATTGGTTAAGGCAGCCATCATTAAACACATCGTCCTCGACGATATTTCTATCAACTTGGATGATAGGTTCAAATAAAAAAGAATCAGCCGCCACATCTATTTAGGTATTTTTTATTTATGGACATCGTCCAGGATATTGACATGGATGATGAAGTACAATTATGCCAAAATTATTCTAGTAATTAAGGATAACAATTAAGGTTTGATTACACAATCATATCATCCAGGATGATCGCAGGATCATCCGGGACGATCGCTTGGACGATTGACATCGGCCAGCTTCTATTCAGGGCAATGTTCAGGATAATTTTCCTCAGATTTGAACTAATCATACATGACGATATTGTATCGGCCTGGATGATATGACAAAAAATTCTCTGATCATCCCAAATCGACCTGGCTGATTGAGCAAAATTTTTGCTGATCGGCCAGGATGATATTCAAATTGGCCTGGACTACAAAGTCAGCAAGTTGCAATTAATGATCTTGTTTTGAGCTCTTATATTTAATCTTTTACAAGGCACATAGTAAGTGTCTTTGGTAGACATTGAAGCTTCATTCTTCTGGAGGAAACTTGAAGAGAGAGCTTGAAAGGGGGAGAAGAAATGGTGGAGTTTGAGAGAGGGAAAAGATCATTGGAGTGGGTTTTAAGGGAGTTTGGAGGGGGTTCCACACGGTTGCTCCGGCGAGCTTGCACCTTAGTACCATCGGATTCAAAGCTTTTCTTGAGGGAAGTTTTGGGAAGAAGAAGATCTCTTTGGTGTCAAATGACCCGATTACTCCGCCGCACCGGGGAAGGTGGAAGTGATTTTGTAAGGGCTTCTCTTTCTAGCTGTGGGGGCTAAAAGAGAGACACTGAGTTTAGTGCAATACTCGGAGGGTGCCTCTGTGGAGTAGACACAAGTCAAGGTTTGACCGAACTACTATAAATCTGGTGTGTTCTTTCTTATTATTGCTTTCACATTAATTTTCACACTTTGATTTCTATGGTGAATCTTGGTTTATGTTTTTGATTGTGAAAGATTATTTAAAATATCAATTCAGCTCTCTCTTGGCTAGCCTTGGGACTAGTTCATAAGGGCTTAACATCCCTAACGAACTTTCACATATAATAATAAAAATATAAAACACAAATATACAAGAAAGAACTTATAATGTACAGGTCTTAAACATAAACTTGGAGGTGGAAATTATGTAGTAATGAAAATTAAAAGGATTATACAATCTATTGCAAGTAAATATTAATGATGAAAATCCATCATACAAGTTACGATTTATTCCCAAGGAAGTTGAAATACTTGAAATGCTCACCATGGCCCATGCACAAGCAACATAAATGTTTTGATGTTCTTATTGATTAACTTATTGACTTGTGAAGAGAGCACGAAGGAACCAATGAAGAGGGACCCCTTAAAGGGTATATTAATTCATTTAAAAGGAATCTTAATGAAGGAAATAAGACTTTCTACAAGCATACATGAAGAAGATCACAATGAGCACTATGGATTCCTTACTAACATGAGTAGAGAATATGCTACAGCCTATTATGAGCTCCTATAAATTGTTTGAAGGATTTTTTCATGCATACAATAGCTGACCTTTGAGCTAAATGGGTGATGATGGAAATCTTGCATCCTATACAATGCTCTCATTTACAAATAACAATGAAAGAGCATACAAGCGAATATAATAACTCCCTTATCAGTGTATATGAAGAGGTTAATGTTGAATGCAACACATATACACAAAGAAGCATATCATGACATGCCGACGGAAGAAACCAACGTACCATGAGTATAGTGGTTTGATTTATTCAGAAAAATATGATGAATATATGAGCCTGCAATAATTGTTTATACATTCTTGCAATAATATCGTGATAAGTATACATGTTTATCCCTTGCAAGCAGAAGGGTTAAACATATGATATAGATGATAACTCAAGGTATACAATGAATCGTGAAGTGTATACAAGAAGTTCATTACAATCATAGTAATATATTTGCAAGTGATGATCTCCGAGTGGCAGAGGACATTATAGTATTCTGGAATAAAGAATGATCAACATACAAGTGACTAGAACAATCCCTTATGAACATGAGACCGAAGTGCAATGAATAACACTTTGTGTCATACAAGAAGGTACGAAATCCTTAAAAATAATGGGTCTCTTGACAACATGTTCAATGCAATATACAATGAATATTAGGACAATCCTACAATCAACAATAATCCACTGCTAAACAAATACATCGACCCCTTTTACAAGTAGAAGCAAATGATATGCAGTGAATGAAAGTACCCATGAGCATTATACAAAAAACCCAATAAGAATGCCAAATGACTACATCAAAGACAAGCATCCACGGACCGCAACCTAAGCAGAATGCCAAATGACTACGTCAAAGACAAGCATCCACAGACCAATATAGATGACCCATAGTACACCCAATCTTTTGTCCACAAGAAATATACAAAGTGACTATATCAAGTGCAAGTGGCTACAGGTTATTGTGGGAAACTCATCGTACAAACACTAAGCCATTTATAAGCATCTACAAATGTATAATAGTAGATTTATTAGTGCACTACAAGTTACATGCTAAAAGAAACAGGCAGTGCAAGATAGTCTACCTGTATAAAATAAGCAAATTACCATTGTATGATACCACGCCACCTGATCCGTAATATCCAATAAGCAGACAGAAGGCATGTACGAGCTTCTAAATTGAATGTTGCATTCAAATGACAATTACCTGCACAATAAAGAGGCATTTACAAATATTTTTAAAAAATATCCCCGTAAATGCACAGTAATATGTATACATATGATACACTAAAGGGGCATATATAACCAAATACCTACATGAGCCCCGGTGAACGTGTTGTAGGAACACATGTGATTTATAAGGATGTTGCACATGTAAATAAATTTGAAGTTGATCATCCTAAATAGGTAAATAGGAGTTGAAAAGGTATAATAAATAATTACAAAATGCCCCCAAACACTCGTAGGAACCCCGATAAATGTGTTATGGGTATATACGTGACATATAGGGATGCTACGTGGGTAAATAAATGAACCATAATTCGAGCCTGATCCTTCTATATAGATAGATAAGAGTTAACATGGCTCGAATTATCAAACAAATATACATTCAAGGCATCGACCGGAATATCTATTTTATACATTCATATGAGGCCTTTAAGGTCTATAATAAAAGAAATTAATCAGCAAAGGCATAAAGCCTAAGAAACTCAATCCTCTATCGATAACTTGACATAGTCAACAAGGTTCAATCCACAAACATAATTACCTTGTAAATACCCTGACGATGGCTGTGTTGAATGTTTATCCTAACTAGAGGGGTTAACCCCAACCATTTCAAATGCCTCCACACTTTCATAAAGTTCAAATTCTCACAACATACAAGTATCTTAAAATAACTCCATACACTTCGATGATGATTATTTTGAATGTAGATATCAACTGGAGATGTTAATTTCGAATATTTCAAATATCACCTAAGTGCCCACAAAATTTAAAAGTCCAAAAATCCAAAAAAAAATCATCAAAATTTTAAATATTTAAAAATGAAATTAATCATCAAACCCACTTAAAGAAAAATCCATCCACCCTCTACAATAGTTTATCAGGGTGAACGAATTGAAATTTACTTTAGCTCACATAGGGCTGATACATAGTTAAAAATATAACTATGATCCATTCTCAAATAATCTCATGCTAGTAAGGATATGATACGTGTCATCTGACTAGAAATTTTACCGCCAAATGGTACCACCGGATAAACGGTTATGACTCGGGGCCCTCTGAACTGAGTGGTTTTTACCACCAAATTACACCACGAGATAATAGTTTTGGTCAGAGCCAATATATTCCTTAGTGGCATCAAATCTTTTAGATAGGAATCAATAGGATATGATTTATAGGGCACAAATCCCTTTGTTTTCTAAGATGGATTCAAATTTGTCCATTTAGGCAAATACCTACCCCAAGTCTACAAGGCACCATTGGACGAAACAACCCATGGCTGCCGACAAGAATCCTTCTGTTAGGTTGGGTTGATTACCTCCTCTAACTAAGTAGACCAGGGGCCACGATGGTCCGGGACGACGGAGCCATGGGATCTTGATTGGGTTCATCATCTATTCCCCCACCATCAATTTTAAGTACAAGATGGTGGAATTTCTAAATTTTAAATATTAACCTTTTTTTTTAATTTCAAATACTCCTACTGCTACTGTATGCTAGATAATACATTTATCTACATATTTGATCGATGACTAGCCTTAATCAATTGTTCTCTCTCATTATCAGGAGGGGTAATTAACTATAGGGGATTGAGCCTATAGGAAACAAAAACTCATATCATAAAGTCCTCGTAAAATAAGGGTGAAATCTTTAGGTAGTGTCTTATCTACAAACCCATATGTCTTCCTAAAATTTTTCATAAAACTTAATTCTATTAAAACTCCCTTAAAAAAGTAGCAGGAGAGGCTAGGGCCAAATTTTTAGAGCCCACAAATTTCTAACGACTCCACCAGGGTTTGGTTTCTCTTTCCATTATTTGCTAGTTGCCTCGGTACCATCGTACCAGCTAAATCTACATCACTTTAAATTTTAGGATTTTCAAAAATGACCATTTAACGAATCAAAATTTTAAATATTCTTTAAAATGATTATTCAACCAATTCATTAAGATAATGCATTTAGCAGGATTTTTAAATTTATTTTATTGCTTGTTAATGATTATCTATTTTTATTTTTTTTATTATGTGTAAGTCTCTGTATTTTGAAAGTATGGGGTGATGTATCATATTATAATTACTAATACTTACCTTTCATTCATGCAGATGGATCTACGAAATACTCCAATGACCATCCAATTAGGATAAGGAGCTAGGATCTAACTGGAAAATGTTATCATTGAGACTGGGAATGCTGGTGCTACCATCTAGTTTGGTAGTCTCGACTTTCTTTCTATTATTACAAGGATTGTCAACGTTCTTATGAATGGCTTGAATACTGAAAAAGCATGCAAGGAGACTCCATCCTGCTGGATCTCCTACTTGTTAGACGCATCCACCAGCGTCATGGATTACTATTACTGTTGAAAATCCTCGCAAGAGCATTTCTGTATTCAAAAGGCTATCACAGCCTGAGGCCTTATCCATCAAGAGGATTATGACTAGTGGAAAAGTATTAATAGTGCCTACTAGGACCATTACTCTTCCAACTGGGTTACCTGCACCTGGGAAGAATAATGCTAAAGCTTTCTCATCTAGAGGAAAGTTGACAAGGAGATAGAGAAGGAAGATGAATGTTGAGCTCTGAGCTTAGCAAGAACTGCTGCATGTCCACCCATAAAATATGCCTACTCCAGGACCTGAAGCCAATGTTCCTACCCAGAACAAGTTCACCAACTTAAAATGGGTGAAAAGAAATATCTTGTCTGGTGAGCTAAAGAGGTCTTTTTGGGACCAACAATCTGAAGCCCTAGCTCCTCAGAAGAAGAAGGGTCCTGAAACACTATCAGCCCAAGTTTACAAGGTCCTGAAGACTGTAAAGGAGAAGGGGAAGAAGAAAAAGAAGTTCCAATGGCCTTTGGTGATCGAAGCCTGGAGAATCCCATCGAGGGAGCACCTATCCATTGCTATGGAAAGGAAGAAGAGAACACAAGTCCTGTGCAGTGAACGTTAGGGTGCGACACCTAAACCTCGGGTTCAGGGATCCACTGCCAAAAGCTCCCGGCAGAATGAAAAGGACATCCGGAGACTAACGCCTCATAGAGAAGAATGAGAAAAAGGAAGGAAAGGAGAAATAAATATAGGCATGGAATCTGGTGCGGCTCTCCAAAGATCTGCTCCCTTTCATAAATGAGATAAAAAATGGGTTCCAAAGAAGACCCATGATGACACCATTTCCGATGGTCGACACCATGGAGAATCCTCTGAGGGATCCCGTCGCTCACCCAAAGAAAGATATGACAACCTTTCACCGCATCCCTCATGCTGAATCAAGAACTAGAGAAAGTCTAGTGAGAGAAAGTTTGAGTGTTTTCTAGTGAGAAAAAGGCATTTCAAAATTCCTTCTTCCTATTTTTTTGTAGGAAGTTTGTATGGCAAAGGAGGACCATTGGCGACCACCGACTGTCAAGCCTTCTTCTCTCCGTCAAGCTTCAACCAATACACAAAGGTTCATAGGAAGATTTGGTAATTATAAAGATCAGACATTGCTGCCTGAAGGTAGAACGCATAATGCTCAACCAAGGAGTTTGACTTTATGGATTCGAGAGGGATATCATCCGCTAGTGCAACGATTAACAATGGTTGAAGGTAAAGGAAAGATGATTGTAGGTAATCAGGTAAATCCTAAATCTATTCATCCTGGATTGAAGATTTTGAATCTTGGAAAGAATGATTTTGAGGATCCCCTTCTGGTTTGACATTAAAAGTTAATAGATTTATCACTTATAATGCTTCTGATTCTTTTGAGCAAAGAATGAGAAATGATTTTAAGCAAGAGTTCATTTCTTTGGTCCCATCTAAACCTATAGTGATTAAAAATGCTAGTGATTCTAATAATTGTTCTAAGAACACATATTTGGTGGAGAATAAGGTGAATGTTAAGAATCTGTCAAATTCATGGAATGTCAATCAACATTTGAAAGTAAATCCGAACTTTGTGTCTGCTAAAATGTTGAAAGATGGAGTTACGATCAAGCTCAATTTATATTAGGAGATTGTCAATGCCCAATTGTTCAAGAAGTCTTTGGTGGTGAAATTTTTAGATCATAATGTTCCTTTTCCATTATGTTATACGGAATTGAGAAAGCAAACACATATGATATAAAAATGTAGTTATGGAAACTAAGTTGCAACATGTTATGTGTATACATGTAACTTTTAGAAATTATGTGCGGGTCAATAAATGAACCATAATTGATCCCAATCCTTCTATGTGGATTGATAGGACTCGACAAGGCTCAAATTATCAAATAGATATATGGTTAAGAAGTCAACCGAAATATCTATTTTATATGTTTATACAAGGCCTTCAAGGTAAATAATAAAAGAAATTCATCAGTAAAGGCATAAAGCCTATGAACTCGATCCTCTATTGACAGCTCGACTGAGTCGGCAAGGTTCAATCCACAAACATAATGACCTTCTAAACACCTTGATGATTGCCGTGTTGAATGTTTATCCCAACCGAAGGGGTTAACTCCAACCATTTCAAATGCCTCCACACTTTCATAAAGTTCAAATTCTCATAATATACAAGTATTTTCAAATAACCCCATACACCTCTATGGTGTTCGTGTTGAACATAGATATTAATCAGAGGGGTTAGTTTTAAATATTTTAAATACTACCCAAGTGCCCACAAAATTCACAACTCCAAAAATCCAAAAAACTCATCAAACCCAAAATATTTAAAAATGAAATTAACCATTAAAACCCCTTAAAGTAAAATCCATCCATCCTCCATAATAGTTTGTCAGAATGGACAAATTAAAATTTACTTCAACTCACACAGAGCTAATGTCTAGTTAAAAATATCACTAGGATCGATTCTCAAATAATCTCCTACTAGTAAGGATGCGGTACGAGTTTGCTAACCAGTAGTTTTGCCACCAAATGGTATTGTAGGATAAACGGTTATGACCCGGGGCCCTTTGAACTGAGTGGTTTTTATGGCCAAATGGAACCACGAGATAATGGTTATGGCTAGAGCCAATACGTTCTTTACTGGCATCAAATCTTTGAGATATGAATCAATATGATATGACCTATAGGGCACCTAGCCCTTTGTTAGCTAAGATGAATTCAAATTTTTCCCATTAGGCAAATACCCACCCAAGGTCTATAAGGTAGCCTTGGATGAAGCAACCCATGGCTAGTGACAAGGATCCTTATGTCAGGTTAGGTCAACTACCTCCTTTAACTAAGTAAACCTGGGACCATGATGGCCTGGGATGAGAAAACCATGGGATCTTGATCGGGTCCATCATCCATTCTCCCACCATCCTCTTTAAGTACAAGATGGTGGAATTTCAAAATTTTAAATATTAACCTTTTTTTAAATTCCAAATTCCCATGCTGTTATTGTATGTTAGATAACACATATCTCTACATATTTAATTGATGACTAGCCTTAATCAAAATTTCTCTCTCATTATCGAGAGGGGTAATTAATTATAGGGGCTTGTGTCTATAAGAAACCAAAACTCAAATCATAAAGTCCTCATAAAATGAGGGTGAAAACTCTGGGTAGTGTCTTATCTACAAACCCATATGCCTTCCCAAAATTTTCTCCAGAACTTAATTACATTAAAACTCCCTTAAAAAAGTAGTAGGGCAGGCCAGGGCCAAATTTTTGGAGCCTACACAAATCTTGTTAAGCTTGTAAGTGTCACTCTATAAGTCCATCTAGCTCCTCCAATGAAGTTAAGCACTTTGCTCAGTTGTGATTCAATTTTGAACAACAATTCCTAGTGATGGAAACTATAACTCTATATGGAATGATCTTGGACCCATTATAAAATGTGATTTTTTTTAGTAGATTCTAAAGGAAATAATGCCTATGTGTAAGGGCATATTTCCTAAATTCTTATCAGGAGTAAAAGATTCATTCTTTTTTTTTTTTGAAAATAATCAACTTAATCATTTGGACCCTATCATAATGACAAATGGGAACAAATTCATAAGTATAGTGACTCTAACTAACTCGAAAAGAGCTAAGGATTTATATTTTGTTGACCCAGATAAAGTTTCATATAAACTAAGCTAGAATTCTCCCTTACATATTTTTATATTAAAATCAATTTCAAAAGGTTTAAGTTGGAGAGATAAATTTAATCTTTTCAATACTCTTACAAAACCTTTTTTTATTTGATAGACCATCCATGCATGATGAAGAATTTGAATTCAAGATTTTTAAAAGTTAAGCAATTAAAGTTTTGTGGTTTTTTTGAGATTTAATAAATTAAAGAAGAAGGAAGCCTATCTCTTATCTATGTGGTGCACATTATGCATCTTTTAATTTTTTTGTGCACATCGTGCATCTCTTAATTTTTGGCACACTTAACGCATCTTTTGACTTTTGAAATACTTTGTGCATCTTTTAACTTTTAGCGCGCTTTGCGCAACTTTTGACTTTTGTTGATTTTGATAAGAGGCTTCATTTTCTTTAAAACCTTAAAATGACTGCTATTTTTTTAATGTAAATATTATCTCTCAAGTATAAGAGAAGAAAACTCATTCTCTTATGCAAAATAATAATAATAATAATCTTCATGGTGAACCCAATTTTTTTATAAGAATATCAACTTTACTAGGAAAATCATTAGATAGATTTTAAGCATGGAAGAGATGCATACTAAGATAAAAATTTGCGTGTAGATTGAAAAGATTTTTATTTCTAAAGTCAACTTAAGTTTGACATAGATTTTAGTTTAAATATAAAATCAACTCACATAAGAGGTAGGAGGGAGGGGCCTTTAAATATCTAGTAGAGTCAACTACAACTCTCTTTTATTTATCATTTGAAGTAGAGATCAATTTCCATTAAAAACGATGAATCAACTTTCTTGAAAATATGGACCCAATACACTTGATAAATGGTATGTTTTTCTTAAAAAAATTGCAAGTTTAGGTGGCAAAATCCTATCAATATGGAATTATATTTCTACAATATCTTAGAAGGAATAGATGTCTTGGGGTCTACACTATTCCTAGTTAATGCAACATCATTACAATCTAAAGATCTATCACGATAGGAACCATTTGAAAGTTAAATTTCCACGGTATCACTATCTGATAAAATCTTAGATTAATTTTCCCTTCCTAATTACTAGTGGCCTAATAATTATGAGAGTGGCACCCCAAGTGGTTTCTACACCTCCTCCTTTATAGATGATGTAGTGGGGAACGTACAGTAACATGACCTAATATATTCTAATAGAGTGGATGGGTCATAACCCTCAACTAGGGGCTTATAGTCAATTGCTTGTGATTGCTCACTTCTGGCTTGATTGATCTTTTCTATGCAATACAAAGGGCACGGTAGAGATTGTCTTATCATTCTCACAACCTCCCTCCCTTGAGTGACTGGAAGAGGGTGGAAATGACATCCACCAAAGAGGGGGTATGTGTACAAAGCAACAAACTCTTCATTAACCTCATATTTAACTTGCTTTAAGGCTTCTAACTTAGCAATCTTTTAGCCTTAATGATTTTCTTCTTAACTCTAGGTAGGTAGTTCTTCTTCTGGTTCTTATTGGCAAAGGGGGTGATAGAACTTAACCCAATCTCAAACACAAATGAATCTCATCCATTATCACTCATTTTTATTTCTTATCCTCCCGAGAGGAGGGTACAATGGGCAAGAGGGTGACAACGACCTCCATTTTGGAGATGGGGGAGTCAGCTCCCAGTCCAAAGGTAATTTTAACTAAGGGACATCCACTTGTGTCTCAGTAGATAGATTAATGATTCTTTCTCCATTAACTATCAGCTTAAATTTTTGAAATCTCATCCCAATTTGAATTGAACTGCCATAGGTAATTCCTTCTATAGTCATGTCTTTATTCATTGAGAAGATGAGCTTCCCATCCATTTGAGTATATTTAATTTCCTGGAATTAAGGAAATATAATTTGAATTAGTTATTTTTAAAATATAATTTTAATTAACATGAAGGTTCACAAAATTGGCATGAGAATCTTAAGAACTGGCTTGAATCATTTATTCCAATATTTGAATTAGGGTGAAATGTTAAAGCCTAAATATTGCTAGAGGTTTTTGAAGTTTGAAATTGAAATTTATGGATCTTCTTCAAATTCTGAAACTCAACATATTAAGTTTTACAAAATTATATAGGTTTAGAAAATTTATATGAGGATCCCATGAATTAGGCTTGACTGTTTCATTCCACTAATTGACTTGGGTTGAAATGTCAAAGCCTAAATTTTGTTAAAGAGGTTTGAATTTCGAAATTGAAGTTAACAAATTTTATGTGAATTTTGAAACTCAGCATACTGAGTTTCACTAAATTATGCAGGTTTACAAAATCAATATGACGATCCCAAGAATTGGTCTTGACTCTTTCATTCGGCTAATTGAGTTGGGGTGATATATCCAAGCTTGGATTTTGTTAGAGAGTTTTTAATTTTGAAATTTAAGGTTATAGATCTTCTACCAAGTTTGAAACTTACCATATTGAGTTTCACTCAATTATGTAGGTTTACAAAATCGACGTGAGGATCCCAAGAATTGGGTTTAACTCTTTCATTCTGCCAATTGACTTGGGGTGAAACATTAATGCTTAGATTTTGTTATAGGGTTTTGAATTTTGGAATTGAAGTTAATGGATCTTCTTCCAATTTTGAAACACATCAGATTGAGTTTCACTCAATTATTCAAATTTAAAAAATTAACATGATGATCTCAAGAATTGGGCCTAACTCTTTCATTTCACCAATTGACTTGGTATGAAATGTCAAAGACCAAATTTTGTAGGAGCTTTCCTCACTCATCCCTCTTGTTGATTTTTCTTTTTGATGTTAGCCACACTCACCCAAGGAAGAATTAGGTAGAGGGAAAAAATGGAAAGAAGGTAGTCAAAATTACATATGCAATAAAATTTCTATCATTATTAAAGATAGAGAGAGACATTTCCGAGCAGAGTCTCCATTTTTTTGTTGAGTTTGAAAAAAGATTTGCTATGCTTTTGATAGAGGTAAAGAAAATTGGATTAAATTTCTTTTGGATACTTGATTTATGGAATTTTAGTTTTAAAATCGAACATGTCATTATGAACAATATATAGCCTTGGGAGGCAAAGATATCATTCTCTAATGGGTTCAGATAACAAAACTATAAGTTCATCCGAATTATCGTAGTCAAATTCTAGAAATATTTGATTTTAATAATCTGGTAAATAATCATTAATTTTATAATCAAGATAAAGATATATTTTATATATTGTGAGTTACTCATGGAGGAGTCCTTGAATGTAACTAACCTTAGTGAGACTAGTTCCTTTGAAATATATAGTAACCCACACTCTCTTAATTTAATTTTGAGTTGATATGACTTTTTTGAATACTTTAACACATGTTTAGACCAGATTTGTTGAGCTTGTCACTCTATGCACATTCTCTTATCTCTTCTTATAAAATTTTATATATGAGAAGCACACCTTCATATTATGATCATTTTCCCCACTAATTATGGGTTCATTGCTACACATATGGAAGATGATGATATGTGTCAGTACATAATCATGGCCACTTTAACAATAACCATCCTTATCTACATCAAGGTCCTTCCTGCTTAATTTGGTGAATATAATGTTGAGCATATAGCTTCAATGCCATCCTATCTCAATTATATGTTTGAACAGATGAATGTTATTGCATCATAACTAATTACAATAATGGAGATGACATTATTATAATAAATAATAAAATTATGTTAACTATTTCTTAACTGAACCTCATCGTAAGCTAACTTTATTCATCACATATGTTGCATATGTTCTACTTGTGATACATTCAAAAGAATAGGCTATTCAAGAGAATAGTTTCCATTCATATTGTAAAATGAATTGGACTAGTCAACAACTCTAGACTATTATGTGACTATGGATAATGGATCAAGTAAGAGTGACACTGATGAAGAAAGAGAAAGTGTTGTTCTTGCAGATCTAAAAAAACAAGCCTTCATGGGCCTCAAATTAATACTAAATAATGATCTTATGAGTAATGATGAAGCAAATTGCAAGGTCTATAACAACAAATATAGCTGCTGCTACTAAACCACATAATAATGGGATGATAATGTTCATTTTGATGGCCTGGTGGAGTACTCCACAATGACTCAAAAAGCGTTCATACTTGATAAACTCATGGAAGACATGTTCTTTGCAACCAAGCATGATGTGTATTGTGCATCAACTAGTTGGTATATTATAAATAATGCATAGTATAAGATGATAAAGCTTAGTTAAAACTAGCTTATATCCAACAAGATAATCCATCCAAGCCTTGTCCATGGTGATTACATGCATTGAGTAGAATTGGTTTAGGAGCATGAAGAATACTTAATTAGTATATAAGCACATCATATCTTTTTCCCATTCATTCATGCTAAGTGAACATCAATAATGCACATCCAGTTTCAATGTACTTTTCATACTCCCAAGTATTTGACAAAATTAATTAGATCAAAAGCTTAATGAGAAAATAAGCTGTATGGAAGCTATATTTATTATTAAGGTTTCTTATACCACGAATTCTGAAAAAAGAAGTTATTCCAAACATATCCTAGCAGAGATATCTGGGCGTCCATGTACACGACCACATCTGTCACCAACATGCGCCTGCCCGTGATGCCTTTTGATCTAACAGCTCGCTTTAAACATTGGATGGTTAGACGACGCGGATAAAAGATAGTGATAGTTTAAAGTGAAACCCTTCTAAAAAAAAAATAAATGCGGTAATATCACCAACAAGCGCCTATCCGATGCGACGAGTGGAGGCAAAAGGAATCATTAAATTGATTAATTATTGCAGCATTTAATGGGCTAAATTATTAAAAGGAGCAAGTTTAATACCTAAATATGCATAAGGATTGTAAAGTCCCAAAATTTAAAAAGGTGAGAAACCAATGCATCAAAATCCGGTCTCTTAAGAAACCGGTGGATTGAAATACAGTTTCTTAGGAAACCGGATTACAAAGTTCAAGTTTTTTCTAAGGAACTGGATTTTAATCCTCTGGTTTCCTCTTATTATGCTGCAAATTATTTGCATTTTTTTAGCCACCTTGATTTCCGGCAGAAAATTCCTCATATTAACTTCACACCTCCATCAATTTGTCCGCTTCTTTCCCCTCCACATCCAAAAATTTTGGTTGCCTGTGCTTGAATAGTTTATTAATACCATAATTTATGTACTCCATCTTCTATAAATTTCAGGGATGCATGAGAGTTAGAGTGCTTGTAGAAGAATTCGGTTGAGGGAGAAAAATTGGAAGAATCAACAACGTAACAGAATTTCGAGGTAAATTTATTCTACAGAATTATTTTATTTAATTTGATATTTTGATAGACTTTTATGTACATTAGATTGTAATTGTAAAGTTCATATATTTGTTTAAATATAATAACATGATATTTTGATTTTCTAGTTTTCTTTTTTAATTTTGTATAAATTTTGTTGATGTTTAGGATATATGTGAGATCTAGAAAATTTGAGAATATTTTTCGATTTTAGAAATATATCATCCTGTTTGAGGTAAGTTTTGAGTAAACACGATGGGAGGTCACATTAACTATTTTTGTGGAAAAACTTCAAGATAACATTAATGTATGAATTTCCTTTAAATAGTATATGTCATTATTGACTGTAGTGTAAAATTTGTTTAAGAAGGAAATTATTATTATTTTTTAAATTTAAGAATTTATTGAATACGTTTTTTGAAAATTTCATTTTCAGTTTATTTAATAGAAAAAATTAATTTAATAGAAAAAATTAGATTAAGATTAGTGTTTAGAAAATATAAAGAAAATTAAAGAATAGGTGGATTGCTCCCAAGTTTATGAAATGCATTTAATGAAATTTGCATTAAAAATACTGTCATCATATTATATATTAAATTTATACGTATGGATATATATATATATATATAATTGTAGTATAACTAAAATTTATTATTATAATAATTTCATAAAATAATTTTAATATGAAGTAATCTAAATATATTATATACCTTTTAATAAATTATATTTATATTAATATTTTAATGAAAATTAATGTTAATTTTTTTGTAGAAGTTTTCAAATTTAAAATGAAATATAAGTATTAATTAAATATCATTGTATATAAAATATAAAATTTAAAATAAGTAAGTTAATAGATTATGTTATAAAATAAGAATGTATTAATAAATAAAAATTAATATTATTGTTTAAATAAAATACTTTAGAAGAGTTAAAGTTGGTAATACATAATGACATTTTTTAGAGGGAAAAAATATAAAAGATTATTAAGACAATAATATGATTTAAATGAATGACAAATAAATAAATTGTATGAAACATAATAAATGTAAGTTTAAAATCAGAAGAAAAAAAAATATTAATTTAGAAGTATGACGATAAAAAACTTATGAGACATAACACATATGGATTACACATCTTTAAAAAGAAGATAATAAGCAAAGACAAAAATATAACTCGCAATAGAATTAGACTTATGGAATTTGAGCATGCATAAGCACAACAAGAAGCTAAAGATACTTCTAAGAGGCAAATGGGAAATGCTTGTTGAGTACTCTAGAAGGTGCTAATTTTCATTATATATGAATCTTTTTGCATAACTTCTAAATCTATTACTTTTGGTTAATCACTTCTCAATCATAAACTCTCACCCTATACTTATTGAATGTGCCACAATAACCTCTAGAGGCATTCTACCTGAGGTCACCAGGCTAGCAGTTGATGGTTAGTATGTTTGATTTAGATGCTCAATTTATTAATTTACTCATATATTGTACTAACATTGCATTGCAAAAAAAAAAAAAAAAAAAAAAAAAAAAAAAAAAAAACAGGCTGATTACATCAGGTGTAGCAGGCATATCACTCACATAAAAAAAAAAAAAAAAAAAAAACAGGCTGATTACATCAGGTGTAGCAGGCATATCACTCACATATTTATTGGTCAGCATGCTGAAAGTGAAAGCTCTAAACAGCAGGCACTTGATGATTGTGATGAGTTGTACTCCAGGCTAGAGGTTTCACTATTTATTGACTATAATTTCCTTGATTCCAGTGAGGAGCATGGGAGACAACAATTCAGCAGAGGTTATAATGAGCATCAAATATCAAGGAGGTCTACATCAGATGCTCCGTCCATGATGATGGGAGAGAGTAGCCATGCAAGAGAGACATATAAACCTGCAAGGCAGTCAATGTATGTTTGGTCTTGAGACTTTTTTGTTCCTATATAATTTGATGTTGGCTTTCCTAGCATGAAGGGGAGGGGGAGGTTCGTCAGTTGCAAGCCCGTCAAGACAATATTGGAATCAATACATCTTCCAATTGGGTTGTACTGCTCTTCCAGACCAGATAGACACTCAAGCATCATAGCAAGAGCCGCTACACACATAAAGTATATATATCCCTGCATGGATGAATCCGTTTGGACAGCCCCACTCTCCTACACTGTAGGATACCTCCTCCACCATACTCAACCTACACAAATCACTACAGACTTGGGTGGACAAAGCATAGTGGTTGTTGAGACCCATTTAGATCTGAGGAGAAGCCGACCCCCTAATAGGTATACCCGAGTAGTGCAGCCATCCCCAAACAAAAGAAGAAGTAGGGAAGAAGATTGATATCATGTATATAATGCTGATGTAATCGAATGACTCCTTTTATTTGTGATATATGAGATTCTATTTTATTTTTCTTTTATTGAGTTTCATAATATGGATACAATTCAATTTATACTTAAATTTTTTTAACAGTTATATTTTAATATTGAATTAATTTTTCTTAGATTGCTGCTAAAAATACTATAAAATATATAAAACTTAATAATCAGGGAGTATAAACTAAAGAATCACAACTACTCATTCAAAATAAAAAAAAAAATACTATAGAAGAAGCACATGAAATGAATTACATAATAGATTAAAATAAATAGACATGCTTCATACCAAATAGAAAACCTAGGGTCAAGAAAATATAAAAGGTGTCGAAGATAACATTTAGACGATAATATAGATGTACTAATTCCTAAGTAGCATATGTAGAAGTGATTGGAGCTATGTTTGTGTTGAACAAGATTTGAGATAGAACTCAAACTCATATTATAAGTCATGCCAAACCTCAACATTGAAGAACTGTTTGAGTTGACCATCAGGTAATATCTCCTTCATTCGATCTTTATAAAAATCCATAATGTACTGGTCAAACCTTAGACACCAATTACAATATAAAATAACATGCTCAATGTCAAGGTGATTACAATCAATATCTGGCGGTGAATGACAGCTATCTCAATGGTGTTTCATCTCATATTATCGCATCTATGAGAAATGCAGGCTAACAAGGTGACCATTATCCTCACGGAACCTAATTTGAAGAGATTTCCAACCTATATCATTTAAAAAATCTATTGTCCAATAAAGTTTGACCCTGAACAACTCATTATACATATTCCAGAGGCAATCATCCTCATATTTTGACCATTCATGGATGTAACACCAAAAAATTTCATTTACATTCCCCTTTTACTCCAGCGGAGTGTCACCAACTCGTGCTATACAAACATGCATCCTTCGACTTGCATCAATGAATTTTTTCTTTGTTAGGGACTCCATTCAGCTTGTCCATACATGGCCAAAACATCCTGAATGTCTCAATAAATATACTTCAAATATTATGTATGGACTCTTAAATAGCTGAGTGTAAACATATCCAAGCATCACTTACAGCCAAAATTTTTTAACTTTACAGTATGTCTGATGGGATTAGATATTGCTAGCTATTGAAAGTTCGTTCGGGATGTTAAGCCCTATGAACTTAGTCCCAAGCTAACCAAGAGGGGGGGTGAATTGGTATTTAAAAATTCTTAAGACAAAGAAAGAAAATCACAAACCAAATCACACCACAAGAAATTAATGCGGAATTAAAAAGTGCGGAAGCAAAAATAAGAACACAAGATTTATAGTGGTTCGGTCGACTCGACCTACGTCCACTCCTTGGAGACACCCTCCAAGTATTGCACTGCAAAACGTGACTCTCCTTTAGCCCCCACGGCTAGGCGGAGAAGCCCTTACAAGAACATCCTTTTGCTTCCTCCTGAAGCTGGCAGAGAACCACAACCAAAAGCAAACTCCTTACCTCTACCGACCCTTCCACGGAAGAGAAACTCCAGACGAAAGACAAGAAGAGCGATCCTTGAAGCAACCCTTGTGAATCCCCCTCACAAGCTCCCCCTCACAAGATCCTCTCTCTTTCTCTCCTCAAGGTCTTCTCAGGTCAAGGCAGCAGCCAAAGGTCTTCAAAAATGTTGAAGAAGAGCTCTTTAAATATAAGAGCTCAAGAGGAGCTCATTAATTGCAAGTAGCCGACTTTATCGTTCCGGCCGATATGGACATCGGCCTGGCCGATCAGTACAAGTCAAAGAAGATAGGCCAGAGCATCGCCCTAGGAACAGTCTTGGACGATTGAAATTTGGCTTTATCGTCCAGGCCGATCATACGATCGTCCTGGCCGATTAGTTCAAATCAGAGGCAAATCATCCTGAGCACAGCCCTGGGAACAGTCCTGGACGATTGAAATTTGGCTTGATCGGCC
>NW_021379772.1:282273-350273 GCF_001605985.2 Dendrobium catenatum | reverse complement strand
ATTCCCAAAGTTAGCCATGGATCAAATTCAAAAAGTTTTCAAACTTAAATTTTTGAATCCCGCTCTGATACCACTTGAAAGTTCGTTCGGGATGTTAAGCCCTATGAACTTAGTCCCAAGCTAACTAAGAGGGGGGGGTGAATTGGTATTTAAAAATTCTTAAGACAAAGAAAGAAAATCACAAACCAAATCACACCACAAGAAATTAATGCGGAATTAAAAAGTGCGGAAGCAAAAATAAGAACACAAGATTTATAGTGGTTCGATCGACTCGACCTACGTCCACTCCTTGGAGACACCCTCCAAGTATTGCACTACAAAACATGACTCTGCTTTAGCCCCCACGGCTAGGCGGAGAAGCCCTTATAAGAACCTCCTTTTGCTTCCTCCTGAAGCTGGCAGAGAACCACAACCAAAAGCAAACTCCTTACCTCTACCGACCCTTCCACGGACGAGAAACTCCAGACGAAAGACAAGCAGAGCGATCCTTGAAGCAACCCTTGTGAATCTCTCTCACAAGCTCCCCCTCACAAGATCCTCTCTCTCTCCCTCTCTCTCTTTCTCTCCTCAAGGTCTTCTCAAGTCAAGGCAGCAGCCAAAGTTCTTCAAAAACATTGAAGAAGAGCTCTTTAAATAGAAGAGCTCAAGAGGAGCTCATTAATTGCAAGTAGCCGACTTTATCGTCCCGGCCGATATGGACATCGGCCTGGCCGATCAGTACAAATCAAAGAAGATCGGCCAGAGCATCGCCCAAGATTTATATCTTAATTGATCGGCCGATGTCCATATCCACAGCAGTTATAAATCTTGACCCAAGTATTGTGACTGTGATAATACCAAAATTTATTATTTCTTGACTACTACTATTCTTGAATATCCATTTTATTTGCTTTGCTCACTAACCTTTTAGGTCCATAAATTCACTTAGAATGTCGATCAGTTTCAGATTAGGTAGATTAGGATTGGGTCAGTCTATAATTTCTATTCGAATGCATCTTTTACCTTTTCTTAAGTTAAATATATTATGATGGATCCTAAAGCTAAGTAACCTTGTACTCACACACTTCGGGGGAGAAATTTAGTGAGTTTGAATTTTTTATTTTATTTTTGATCAGTAAAAAATAGAAATCCTAACTAGAGCATATGGGTCATGTAAACCTAATTAAGGAAATTGTCTTAGATGATACTCCCATCGTCCTGGACGATATGCTCAAATCACAAAAACTAGCCTCCAAACTCATTTAGGCAAGGTTTTAAATCGCTCAAAATTATACTAATCGTATAGGATGATCCTGATTGTCCTTGAAAATTAGTACCAATCATACCTAAATTGATCAGGTGATTAAGAAAAGTAATTAAGATCAGATTAATTGAACATATCATCCAGGATGATCACAGAATCATACTGGATGATTTGTATGAAATACCTTAATTCTCTCCTAAATCTTCTAGATGTCCTAATCTATCTATTAGATGATAATGCATGATTTTGAACTAATCGTACAAGACGATCTCCACATCATCCTGGATGATTAGTTATATTTCTATAATGTCTCGATTTATCTCTTGGATGTCCCGACCTATCTGCTAGATGATAATGTATGATTGTGAACTAATTATACAGGATAATGTCTACATTGTCTGGGACGATCAGAATAAACTCTGTGTTCTAATTATACAGGAAACCTTGATCATCCTTGCTGGAAGGGTTGATTTAAGCTAATCATACAAGATTATCTGTCGATTGTCCTAGACAATCTTTAACAACAAGTTGAAAATTAGCGCTTTTTCTAAGGCCTTCTTTTTAAGCTCTCTCAATTGCTGGTGATCAAATCTTTTGCTATTGTCCTGACATAAGAGAGCTTATAGAAGGAGAAGGAGAGTTTGGGAGAGAGAGATAGAGAATCTTATGAGGGAGAGTTTATGAGGTGTTAACAAAGGTTGCTCCAAGCAAGGATTCAAGTCATATTCTCCAATAGTCATCCTTGGCTCCTTAGTGGCTCAAGGGATGTCTTCATCAGCCTAGATCAAGGTTCTTTTCCTGCTTCAGGAGGAAGCAAAAGAGTTGGGGTTTTCTACCTGCTTCAAGAGGAAGCAAAAGGAGTCTAGGTTCTCTGCCTTGTTGGGGTCGGTGAAAAGATTTTGTAAGGACTTCTCCGCCTTGCTGTAGAAGTAAAAGGAGAGTTACTGAAGGTCTAGTGTAATACTTGGAGAGGGTGTCTCTAAGGAGTGGATGTAGGTCAAGTTAATTAAACCACTATAAAATCTGGTGTGTTATTTCTAATTATTTTTCGCACTTTTTTTTTACTATAATTAATTGCTTGGGTGAAATCTTTGATTTATGATTTAATTTATTTATGCATCAAGATATAAAAAGGTTTTCTTTTAGTTAAAGAAAATTTTAAATATCCAATTCACCCCCCTCTTGATTAACATCGGGACTAGCTAATTCTTTAGGGTTTAACACCCCATTACGAACTTTCAATAGCAAGTGCACATTTGGACTAAAATTTTAATAACTCCTTTCAAAATATAACAAACTATATACATAATTAGTATGAATTAATTAATTAATCTACAAGTATTCTAAATAATTAATAATATAAATTAAACTCAAAATTTTAACTAATAAACTAATATAATTTGATCAAAATTAAAAAAATAATCATTAATTAATTATTTAATTTTTGTAATAAAATTTAATCAATAATTATTTAATTATATTTAAATATTAAATTTATATTATTAAAATAATAGTTATCCAGTTTCTTTAGAAATCGGATCATTTAAATACAATTTCTATAGAAACCTTATTTTGAAAATCTGGTTTATATTGAAACTGGATAATTAAGCTACAGTTTCTAAAAACAAGATTACCATTCTCTAATTTCTAACACATTTTTTGGGTGTCCGTCTTCGCTCCTTTTTAAATTTTTGGGACTTACAATCTCTATGCATTTTTTTTAAAGATGCATAAAGCAATAACATTAAAAGAAAAAAAAAACACACCTAATACAAACTAATAGCATCACATTCCTCTTTTAGCAAAAGAAAAATGGAGGAATGTGTTCCAAACTAATATCATCCCAAACAAAGTTACCATTAAGAGCATAGTAAGCACAACCATCAGCTAACTTATTGCAATCCATATTCACACAATTGAAAATAACATAATTAAACTCTTTGACAAATTAAAAAAAAAAATCTAAACCAAACTCCGGTTCATGCGAGCTCATCCTCTTGATGTTTTTTTGAATGCTTTTAATAACATTTGCATTGTCTCCTTCAATGATAATACCTTTGTATTGAGTCATCCATTCTTTAATAATACCTTTTAAAGAGAAAATAGCTTCCATTTCAAGCCGAGCAATATCCTAATGAATACCATTGAAACCAAATGCAAAAAAAAAAACTCCCTTTATGGTATTGGTAAATAGCTCCAATTCCAGCTTTATAAGAAGATAAAAAAGACCCATCAACATTGATTTTGATCCAATCGGGTGGAGGAGGATGCCAACATTTATTAAATAACGGAAATAGTTGATTAACATCCCATAAACCCGAATTATTTGTATTGGACAAAGAAATAGAAGACATTCCAAGAACATTAGAATCAATATTTAAATTACTATCCTCCTTATCTTCATGAATAAGTGTATTTCTAGACTTCCAACAAAGAAACATGGAAGCAAAATAAACATTAGCAAGAAAGGTCTTTGTAGTAGCATTGTGTTCCAACCAGCAAATACATTCAGCAAGATTCTCAAAAAGAGGAATTTGAAAGCCCCATTGATTCAAAATTTCCATTATTTGAATCATTTTATCACAAGTCACCGCCACATATGCAATATCTTCAGTTTTCGTACATCCTCTATGACATGAGTTCCCCTCCATTAATCTTCTATATTCCAAAAATTGGAAAGTAGGAATAGCTTTATGATATAATCTCCACCAAAAAACTTCAATCCTTGGATTAAGTTTGATTTTATTAATCCATGGACAGTAATTTTGCATATTTGAATCAGATACAATAGATTGAAATGATAATGCCGTCAATGATTTCCCATAATTCTGAAGAATCAGCTCCATTTGATCCTTGTGACACACTAGATCAATTTGAATTTTGCAAATAATCTCTATCAGTTCCTCTCCAAACACCTGATGAAGCTTCTCCATGTCCCAACCACCATTACTAACAAAGTAATCTACTGTTAACTCGTTACTTTGTAGATTAGCAAGAAAAGTAGGCCACTTGCTTAAAGCTTTGTCTAATACCCAAACATCTTCCATGACATTAACATTTTCCCCATTGGATATTTTCCATCTTACAATTGGTTTAAGAGCCTTTGCACCACTCAAAATGATTTTCCAAGCAATTGACATATTCTGTTTCCTATTAGGATTCCAACATGATGTGCCATATTTCGGTTTGAAGGCTTTATGCAGAAAGGAGTCTTCTTCATTCATAAACTTCCATGCAATTTTTGCTCTTAAAAGCATCCACCTTTCTCACACAAGAATGAAGACAACGTCCTCCTAAATGATATGGTCTACACAAAAATTCCCACTAACAAAATATAAACCATTTCAATTCTCCTTCTTGTGCCAAATAAAATCTCTTCAAGCTTTATCAATTTCAGCTAAAACTCCAACCGGTAGTTGGGAATGAGTGCAATGAAACACCGAAATTGACAAAATAGTAGATTTATCAAGAGTAAATCTCCCTGATAGAGAAATAAATTTGCTTCCCCAAGTATTCAACTTTCCAATAACTTTTTCCAACATGAAATTGAAGTTTGATGCCACAATTCTTCTCAAAGAAATCTTAACTCCCAAGTAATAGAATTCTTTAACAGATTTAAATCCCATTACCCAAGCAATACTCTATTTCCTTCTTCTACTCACAACATTCCTGAATGGAATAGAATATTTATTATAATTTATCTTTTGTCCAGACCAATTACAATAATCCAATAGAATACCTCTAATCCTCTTTACCAACTTCATATTAGCTTTAGAAAAAATAAAGATATCATCTGCATAAAGCAGATGAGATATCCTAGGAGCATTAAGGTGTATTTTAATCCCTATCTCATTTTCCTCTTGAATTAAAGCATTTGATAAAATTTGGGAACATAAAACAAAGAGAAATGGAGATAAGGGACAACCTTGACGAAATTCACTATGAGCACATATCAACTTTGAAGAGTTCCCTTTAATCAAAATAGAGAATCTTAGATTTTCTACACATTCTAAAATTAATAAGTTTTGAAAAGTGCAAAGGAAAGCCAAAGTATATCAAAATCTGCTCCAATGTTCTCATGCTATCATATGCTTGCTCCATATCTATCTTGAATGAAACCAATCCTTTTGTTGATTTAGAATATCTGAATTTGTGAAATATTTCTTGAGCAATTAAGACATTTTCTGATAAGGAACTGCCTTTAATGAAAGCTGACTGATTTTCAGAAATTAGATTAGGAAGCATAGCAACGAATCTATTGAGAAGAATCTTAGCCACAAGTTTATAAATTGTTCTACATAAACTTATTGGCCTAAAATTTGAAGGTATCATTGGCATATCCACCTTTGGAATGAGCACAGTCAATGTATCTTTTCAATTGGTTCCAATGTACCCGTAGAGAAAAAAAGTCTTAAAGCATTCCAAATATCCAATTTAATGATAGACCAATAAGATTTGAGAAATGAATGAGTAATACCATCCACACCTGGTGAAACACCTCCCTCAAATTGATTGACAGCTGCTAAAACTTCCTCCATAGTAAGCTTGGTATTAATGGCTTCTCTATCATAATCTGTCAACATACTTCGCGGGTTTTGCCAATTGTTTAAAGAGTAAGATATATATTCCCACTTTGTTTGAAAGAATTTGAAAAGAAATGTTTTCAATTTGAAATTGACCTTCTACCAAAACTCTATTTTCGTCTTTAATCTTAAAAATATGTTTTGCATTCCTTCTAACAATAACAAAACAATGAAAAAACTTAGAATTCAAATCACCATCTTTATCCATTTTACCTTAGCTCTTTGTCTCCACCATGTGTTTAACCGAGCTAAAGTACTGTTGAGCTCATTAATTTTTTATCTAAGAACCAAGATCTTCTCCTCGGAAAGATTTCCAACAAAAGATTCCTCCATTTGCAACTCTAAAATCTCCCTAGTCATATTGTCCTTCAATTGATTGAGGTATGTATTAAATTTGCTCCTTTTTATAATTTGGCCCATTTAATATCATTTAGTGCTCTCATTATAATTGAGGGCTACTATGATCCATACCATACCATGATATATCTACAACGGAGTTTAAATGGTACGCGGCAAAATATTAACAAAGGAAAATGTGCATAACTTCAAATTTGCAGAATAATCTATATTTAAATATTAAAGAAAAAAATCTTATTAGTTTGAATTTTTATTAGCCATTTCTTGGAATGACAGAAACTCCCCTATACAATTTTTTTCAAAAGAAAAGCGTCAATAGATTTGGGATTAAATCAAGAGAAAAGCTATGAAAATATTAAAAGAGCTATATCAAATAAAACAAAACTAGTATAAAATAAAAAGATGTGTGCAATCCATCAGAGCTTGTAAATAGTAAACCCAACAATGAAAAATTTTTTATATTATCGTAAAGATGTGATTGAAATTTAAGAGAGAAATTTTAAAAATATTCTTAAGCTATAGATGTTTAAAATAATAATGTGTAACTAAACAATAGCAATTCTAATAAAATGGCAAACTCAAACATCATAATGCAATGCATAGTTAGAAGATTTCATAGTCATAAAAATAACATCATAAATCTAATAAGTAGTCATAACTAACATATATTGTGAATCAAAATACTTTGATAGTACGGCAGATGGATCAAAGATTAGACAAATTTTATAAACAGGCCTCTTAATAATCGTTATCAGGCATAACACCATCGCCCGACAGAAATTTTAAAACAGCTTTAGTCGTTGGTCGTGCTGGCGACTGGGTGCTGAGTTCGCCATAGTCGCTGGCCGTGCCAACGACTATTTTTATTTATTTTATAACAAATTAACGGGGAGGAAGTGGAAGTAGGAGTTTTTTTCTTTGAATTTTTTTTTTTTTTGAAGAGAATTTTATTGGGTTAAATTATTTTTGCATCTTTTTCTAATAATAATAATTAAGTAGACAAAATTCTCTCCAAAAATAATTTCTTGAAACCCCGCATAGACGTTGGATTTGTTGAAATTTTAATATTATTACTAAAATTTAATATGAAGTTATGATATACAAAAAGAGCAGTAACTTGGCCCTAATATGAGCTTCGTATCACAGTTTAAGAGGATAGCAACATTTATTATCATGATGCCATTTAAGTTCAATATCCATCTCCTTTGTAAGTTTCTGACTAAGTTACTTATGCATACAAATTTTAAATCCTAAAAAGAATCATTACTCCACGATTACGATTGTCATGCCAAATATTTTTTAAAAATTAAAAATCTCAGGAATTATTAAATCCAAGTTAAATCTTACTTGTAGCCAAAACATAATATATAAATCGATAGTGATATAAAAATATTAAGTGATACTAAGGTTTCGTTTGGGACGATTTTCTTACTGCTTCTTAAATCAATTTTTTTGCAAAAAAATAAATTTTTTTTTTATTAAAAAACTGCTTTACGATGAAGTAAGAAATTCATCTCAAACAAAACCCGAAAGTGCATCTAGAGAGAAGTTCCATATCTGGTTGCTTCGTCGAGATCTCGGGCAGCCCGCAAACGAGAAAGGGGGATGTGATGAAGTTCAAAAAAGAAAAAAGAAAGTGTAACTTGATTCCCTAAGAATGCCGACCAAGCAAGCCATGCCTTAATGAATTCATCTGCAATCATTTACCAAAAAAAAAAAATTCATTATTAGGCCACGTACAATTACAATTTCTCACAATCCCATCTTATACGGTGAATTATTGCATCCGATCACCTGACATGCAGACAACCAATCCGGATGTGCCACGTCACTCAAATACATCGGGCCCGATGTATTTTACTGATGTGGCGCATCTGGATTGGTGTCCGGACGAATCCGAACACCGAACGCAATAGTTTGCCCATCTTATACATTCAAATATTAAAGATGGCAATTGGCATGCAGGTTGCTTACCGGAGCTGTTATGGTGTCTTACGGGCGGTGAAGATGACGACGGTCGTAGGACTTGAGGTGGGCCCCACAGAAGGTGCAAATGATGGCACGCCATGTCCGCCGGTAGACCGGCACGTAGCAGAACCTGGTGGCGGTCTCCATGTCGGCGACGCTCGCCCCGCCGCCGCATCTCGAGCAGATCCCCGCAGCCGGCTTCGAGCTCCTCACCATCTCTCTGGTGTCCACTAAGAAGCAGAAGAATACCATCCCCTTTCCTCCTCGCTGTCCTCCGCCGCCTCCTGAATTCAGCCGGTTTTATGTTTTTTTTTTTTCCTCTTGCGATTTGGATTTCGAGGCACGAGGAAGAGGATAAAAAGCGGGGAAAGGATCTGCCTCCCTAATATTAATGAGCCAGCCTTCATGAGAAGGTGCCAGTTAACTCTTATTGGATACATCCTTACCTAACATTATTAATGAGCCAGCCTTCCTGAGAAGGCGCCAACCAAGAATGTTTATTATTTTTTAATTATTTTTATTATTAGTTTATTGTTAGTTTGTTATTATTATTATTATTATTATGTTATTATTTATTTATTTATTTTATCATTTTATTTATTATTGTTATTATTATTATTATTAATATTATTTAATACTTAATATTTTTTAATATATTATTTATTTTATTTTATAAATATTATTTAATTATATTTATTAATTAAATAAGTTATCTATTATTTATTTCTTATTTATTTTTAATATTTTTTATTTATTTATTATTTAATTTACTTAGTTCTTTATTTTTAATATTATTTATTATTATTTATTAAATTATTTATTTTATTAGTTTTTTTGTTTTTTTATTAGCATTTATTTTATTTATTTATATAATTTTTAGTATATTATTTTATTTTATTTATTATTTTTATTTTATTATTTGTTTATTTTATTGATAATTTTATTTTATTTTTATTTATTATTTAGTTAATTTATTATTATTAATTGGTAATTAATAATAATAATATATATTAGTTATCATATTTATTATTATTATTTATTTTATTTTTTAGTTAGATTTATAATTTTTATAATTTTTATTTTTTTATTTACTTTTATTCATTATTTTATTTAGTTATTATTTAAATTTTTTTTATAATAAATTATAATTTAGTTTTATTATATTATTATTTTATTTTATTATTTATTAATTAGTCCTTAGTGTTTATTATTAGTTATTATTTTATTTTATTTATTTTTAGTTATAATTTTCATTTATTAAATTAGTTTAGTTATTAGTGATTATTATTTTTATTAATATTTTATTTATTTATATTAGTTAGTTTTATTATTTATTTATTATTATTTTTTATTTATTATTTATTCTTATTTTATTTTATTACTTACTTAGTTATTTATTATTTTTAGTTATTTTGTTTATTATTTTATTATGATTTTATTATTTATTATTTTTATTGTTTATTAATTATTTGTATTTATTTATTAGTTATTATTTTTTGTTATTTATTATTTATTTATTATTTATTTCTTTATTATTATTATTAATTATTAGTTTATCCAATGTTTATCCATTCTTGGAAGATCCTAAATTATTTCAATTATTGTTAGCTTCTTTAACATCATTCAGATCTGTTTATTTCTTGTAAATTTTTCTCAACATTCTTTAAATAATCATTTAAAGAATTTTTAAGAATCTATTCTTTAACCAAATTTTTTCTTTGATTTTCTTGATTATGACTTTTTCTCTTTTAAAGAAGGATTAAAAGAAACAAAAACACTCAAATCATTATCATGTAATTTTCAATAATTGTTGATATATAATCTAAAATTTATATTGATCGGACACGAATCTTGAAGCAAAATTAAGTTGAAAGCTTCTGAAATTAAATCAGGAACCATCCAAACACTGATTTTAGCAAACTTACACTCTAACTGAACATCTCAAAAATATGAACCTAATGACACCAAATTCGATTCAATCCAAGCCAAAATGTGTCCAAATCAAAGAACCAGAGCGCATTAGGAAGGTTCAAACCATAATTTGAATTACCAAACAGTTTCCAAACATGACATGCATATAGTCAAATCGAGCAACTAGATGAGATAAATCAACATGCCCAAGATCACTGAATTCTGATATCATTAAGGCATTCAAATGTCCATTAAATTGTCCATGATCAGGGGGAACAATATCAACCGTCCATTCAAACCACTCCCATTTGGACCTCAATCCTCCACATGCAAGCCATGCAACACTCCAAAAACTATAAATAGTCTCCACTTTTATCATGTATGAGGGGAGGAGGAGAAAGGAGAAGGAGAAGGGAAGAATTTAGGAGAATGCTTGCCGCCGACCACCGCTAGAATTCTTCACAACCACCCACTACAAGAAAATCAAGGTTTACCGACGGTAATTTTGGCGGTCATATGACCGCCAGAATTACGAGTGGTTAAACCGGCTATCTGACTGTCGGTATTTACCTGCGGTTTATACGACAGTTTTAAATAAAACACCGCTTGAATTATTGGCGGTATAATAACCCCCGGCTAAGCCGTCGATTTTTTATTTTTGCGGCAACTTTCCCGGCGACCAAGCCGCCAGTGTTAAGTAATTTTTTACGGCGGTTGATAGAGCTGGAAACCACTGGAAATTACCCTAATATTGGCCAAACCTGACATTCCTCTTTATTTGTTGGCATATCCATTTCTCCAGACGCTCGCTTGTGATCAAGCCTCCGAGTATCTCCGCAGGAATCTGGCCACCGACACCCTTTCATCGGCCAACAATCTCACCCTCACTCTGGCCACCGATTACGCCAGCATTCTATCGCCAAAAGCCATCGATCGAGCACTCCAGAAACACCCCAAAATGAATGTTTGCATTTTTTCTTTTTCTAATGTGTCATAATTTAACTTTCAGAGAAATTTATGGAGCATAGATTGTGGCGTAATGCTAATGTTTCGCAAAATCAATTTGGATTCATACTAGGTAGGTCTACTATGGAAGCTATGCATTTTTTTTATTATGTTTGATGGAGAAGTATATTGAGAATAAGGAGGATCTACACATGTTATTTATTGATTTAATGAAAGTATATGATAAAGTTTCAAGAGAAGAGCTACAAAGAGTTATAGAAAAGAAAGAGGTTAATAATGCTTATATTCAAGTCATTAAGGATATGTATGCAATAGTTATTACTTCTTGGATTACGTCAAGGATCGGCCTTAAATCCATATCTTGTTGTTTTAGTCATGGATGTTCTCACTAGAAATTTGTAAGAGGTTGTACCTTGGTGTATGCTTTTTGTTGAAGATATTCTTTTTGTTTGAGTATGTATTTTAAATAATAGTTATTGTAGAGGGATTGTGACCATGAGTGATCAAGTCATTAGAAAGAGTATATATTTTAAATATATTCGGTATATTATTTTAAGTTATGGTGAAATACATAGGGTTATTATTAGAAGAATTCAAGTTGGATAGTTAATGTGGAGGAATGTTTCAGACTTTTTGTGTCATAGAAAAGTCCCCCTCAAACTTAAGGTAAATTCTATAAGATGGTGGTTAGACCTGCTATGCTTAAATATCTTATTCAAATGTAGGTATCAAACCCTAAACTATTATTGGATGGTTGGTGAATGCATTCCAATTCAAGTAAGCACACTTGTTCAAACATATGTATCAAGCCTTTATCCCACTACATGGTGAATGCATTCCAAACCCGATTGGTGAATGCATTCCAAATCTGGTTAGGAGAGTAAATGATATTTCTTTCTTAGATTTAAATGAGATTTAAGGCTGCATATCTTCTAATAATTGATTTCACAACTATATAGGGAATATTTGATTTAACATCCAAATAACTATCTAATAAGAGAGATATTGAATGTATAAGAAATTATTATAGGGTCGAAGAGGATTGTCAAATGAATTTATACAGGGAGTTGAGACTTTTATTTAAGTTGCATTTCAACTACCTTTCTTTAAGTTCAATGGAATGTTTAGATGTCCATATTTGAAGCACAAAGATCAAGCATTCCTTAAGGATACTGATATGAACGTTGATTTATATTATAGGGGATTTGTTCATGACTATTGGATTTGGACCTCATATGGCGAGTATGAGCCACACAGAGATACTAATGCCAATCTATCCATAGCTTTTGAAACATTTAATAACGATCAAATGACTAGATCGTATGAAGAACTTATTTTTGATATAGCACGTCTGAATTTAAGGGCAAGTATAGAAGAGTTACCAAATACAAAAAAAAAAAATCGAGTTACTATTCTAGCTCAAAAATAAAATTGGGATGGTTATAAAACTCATCTAGAATTATTGATTGCAGTGAGGATGCTAAGTATCAAAATTGAATATAATATTCTTCGTGATTATTTCAATGACTTCATTGGTCATCTCAAGTAAACAAATCCAATGAACAATTTAATCTCCTCAGATTTATACCGAATGAAGAAATTAGTATCCAAGTTGGATCTCACTACTACAAAATTTAATTATTATATCAATGGATATATGTTATACTACAAAGATAATACAACGGAATTTTTTTATCGCACCTACAATGCGTATCGATAGATACCAAATTAGATAAAATAATATCATCAAAAGAAAGATGTTTTATATTTTCATTTATTTTATTTACCGATCATTACAAGACTTTAGTGGCTCTATGTATCAATGAGTTCAGCAGGTCATATGAGATGACATAAGAAGAAATTAGCAAATAGTAGTGTTCTTTCTCATTCATCAGATGCTGAAGCGTATAAATTTTTTGATCAAACACATGCTTCATTTGCTACTGAGCCACGCAACATAAGATTAGGATTATGTGTTGATAATTTTACTCCATATAGTCAAGTAGCTTTACTGTACTCTTATTGAACAATTATACACTATAATTACCTTCCACTAGAGATATATATGACTACCCCTTACATATTCTTAACACTTATAATACCTGGACCACATAATCTAAAAGTAATAATTGATATTTTTTGCAATCACTAATTGAGGATCTCAAGTTACTATGGGAAGAAGGTATTCTCACATATGACATATCAACCAAAAAAAAATTCTCCTTCGAGCTATATTGCTTTGGACCATTTGCAATTTTCCAGCTTATGATATGTTGTTTTGTTAGAGCACAAAAGAAAAATTAGCTTGCTATTACTACAAGGAAAATACTAAAGCTTTCACACTAAAACATGGAGGAAAAAATAATTGATTAGATTGTCATCGTATGTTCCTACCTGCTGATCATCCGTTTAGAAGGAATAAGGAAGCATTTGTTAAAAATGGAGTTGAGAGGGCACCTCCTTCACCCAGATTAAGTGGTGATGACGTACTACAGAGACTTTTTGACTTTTCATCAATTATTGGCTTTCCAACATTATCAGAGTATAAATTTTTGGGATATGATGTTCAACATAATTAGATTAAAAAAATATTTTCTGGACATTTCCATATTGGAGAATAAATTTGATAAAACATAATATGGATGTTATACACATTGAGAAGAACTTCATGGATAATATTTTTAATATAATATTGGATGTTAAAGGTAAGAGCAAGGATAACGTCAAAGCTAAAATGGACATTAAAGAGTAATACCGACAAAGAAATCTAGAGTTAGTAATAACCATTGACAGTAAAATAATGAAGCCTAAAGCACCTTACTCTTTACATTAGAGTGAAAAAGATCAATATGTCAGTGATTTAAAGATTTAAAAATGCATGATGGCTATGGATCAAACTTAAGTCGATGTGTAGACCTTAAATATGTGAGATTATTTAGACTAAAAAGTCAGGATTATCACATAATTATGTAGGTTCTCCTTCCGATCATAATTTATATATATTACCAAATTACATATTAAATCTATTGAATGAGCTTAGCATTTTATTAAAAAACCTATTTTCATCTAAACTAAGTGAATATGCTTTACGGAGAAGCAAGGAGAACATACCAATCATCCGATATAAGTTAGAAAAAGTTTTTCCCCTAGGATTTTTTAATTCTATGGAACATCTTTCTGTCCATCTATCTTACTAAACTAGAGTTGGTGGATATGTATAATGAAAGTTCGTTAGGGATGTTAAGCCCTATAGAACTGGCCTAAGCTAACCAAGATGGGGGGTGAATTGATATTTTAAAATTTTTTTTTAACAAAGAATAAAAAACATAAACCAAAATCACGCCACAAAAAAAAAATGCGGAATTAAAAGTGCGGAAGCAAGAAAATAAGAACACAGAAATTTATAGTGGTTCGGTCAACTCGACCTATGTCCACTCCTTGGAGGCACCCTCCAAGTATTGCACTACAAAACGTGACTCTCCTTTAGCCCCCACGGCTAGGCGGAGAAGCCTTCACAATAACCTCCTTTTTACCACCCCGGCAAGGCAGAGAACCTACCTCCTTTTGCTTCCACATCGTTGGATGTATCCCTTTGAGAGGTGAAACATGTTTTATTAAGTCCCCTTAAATATTTTTGAATAAGTTAAAAAAGTATGTTTACTAATTTGATAATTATAATAATTTAACATATATTTGAACAAGTTGAAAAAAATATGTTAAGAATAAAGCACAACCAAAAGGATCGATATGTGAAGTATACTTGTCTCAAGAAATCACTAACTTTTGCTCCTACTACTTTGTGCCACATGTAAGAAGTACAATAATAAAAATTGGTCATAATATGAAATTTGATGTAGAATAATAATCACAGGCTGTACTACCAATCATTAAAAGTCATGAAAAGCCTAGTGACAAATGTCTTGAAAGATTCATCAATAATTTAGAAATTAAAACAATGACTTTATATATGCTACTGAACTATAAAGAAGTCCAACCATTCTTAGAATAAGTTCCTCCATAATGTGTAGAAGGAGTAATATTTATTTGAAATACTAAAATCTTATTTGGATGATTTGCCACGAGGTATTTCGTAAGCAATTTGCCTCTAACAGATACTATGGATGTTGAGGAAGTTATTATAAATGAATTTCTAAGTTGGTTTAAATCTTATGTGAGCCCTTATATTTTAAAATTTTTATTTGAATTACATCTTATTTAATACTAAAAACTCTAACATTTTAAAATTTTCTTAGGTACATAACCCTGATAATAAGTGTTTTGATAAAAGTCTGCAAGCACTTGCATGAGGCCCAATACAAAAAGTAAAGACCTGGAAAATATATATAGTGAATGGTTCATATTTCCTTTAAAGTCATGAAGTGAAGGAATAAAAACTAAAAATTATTGAGTATGTGTTAGAGAGGATACTCATGAAGAAGATGAGTATGATTATTATGGTATTTTAAAAGGGATTCTTAAACTGGAGTATCCAGGTCAAGATAAGAGCTTTGCATAATGGTATGATCCAATATAGAATAGAGATATAAGGGTTCTTCCTGCATATGGTTTAATATACGTAAAACATAGTAGAAAATATGAGAAGTTTGATCTATTTGTGTTAGCAAATCAAGCTGTTCAAGTTTATTCATTATTCTCCTACATCAATCTTCTTTTGACTCACTCCTTGCTCATAAGAAATTAGTAATCCTAAAAGATTATCAATAAAATAAACATTTAAGTCCTTAGAATCTGTAATAGTAGTTATTTTAACATCATACGCAGTAGGAAAATAATGAATAATTTTATTTATCATTTTAGCATTCGTTAGTCCTCTACCTAATTTATGTAAAAAGTGACTATTTGAGTGAATCTTGTGTACATGTTAGAAATAGATTCATTAGGTTCATGTGAAACAATTCATAATCATGAAAAAGGATATTTAATCTCGATTGCTTAACTTTATTAGTCCCTTCGTATGTAATACAAAGCCTATACCAAATTTCCTTTCCACTTTTACAAGTGGAAACCCGCATGTAATCTTCATACGTAAATGCACAAAAGAAATTATTTAGATATTTTGTATTTAGTTGTGCTAAATCACATTCTTCTACAATCCAGTCAGTAAAAGGTGTTTCAACTTTAATAAATCTATTAGTCTAGTTGGCCTAGTATACCCTTCCTGAACTAAAATCCACATGCGATGGTCAAGCGATTGAAGAAATCTAGACATACATGTTTTCTAAAAATTGAAAGGGATATTATCAAATAATGGAGGTCTAGTGATTGAATACCCTTAAGGTGTGTTTTGGTTTCCAATATGAGCCATTATCATTTTTCAAAAAATAGTCTAAATTAATAGTTTTGAAATAATGCTCTGATACCCCTTATTTATTCTGTATATGTTGTTAGACCTATGCAATTGTCCCAAGGCTAACCAAGATAGAGGTGAATTGGCAATTTAAAAAATTTCTTAAATTTTTTTAATAAAAAATATATTTAAATTTTACAACAATTTAATTTTAGATTGAAATAAACTTTTTAACCACAGTACACAATTTGTAGAAAATAAAAAGACATAAAGATTTATAGTAGTTCAGTCAAACAAGACCTACATCCACTCCCTGAAAATTCCCTTTTTAGGTATTGCACTATTATCAAAGTGACTCTTCTTTTTCTCCCACAACAAGGCGGACAAGCCTTTATAATTCCTCTCTTTAACCAATCCCCGGTGCGATAAAGAACCATCATCCTTTCACACCGTCTAAGTGTTGACATAAAAACATCACCCTTTCACACATTCCAAGTGTTAACAGAGTACCATAATCTATTTACACATCTTCTTCAAAGATTATCTTATGAGTAACTAAAAATAAGAAAGGAAGAGTAGTAACTAAAAACACAAAGAGATCCTTACCTTTAAGTATCCTTGTGAACCTTTCACACTCCAATTGCAAGAAATCTCTCTTAAACACTCTCCAAAATATACTCTTTCACTTGCCCTAGAAAAATCCCAAAGAACAACACTTTTTTACATCAGTTTTTAAGGACCTTTCATATGAAAGATACAAAAAACTTTGTATAAAACTAAAATTTTCCATTTTGAGCATGTATGATCATACAGTACGATCGTATTTTTGTACGTACGAATAATTCAAAAACTATTATGTACAAACCTTTTATAAAAATGTACGAAATGTTTTCATACACGATGATTGTCCAGTACAAATCAAGTTCATACTGTACGAATAGTTAGAAAAATTTTCATCTTTGTCGGGATGAAAAGGTATCCCATATTTTTATACTCCAGACGTCGTCTATACGAACATGAAATCATACAGTACAAAAAATTTTCATGTTCGTCAGGATGAAAAGGGACCCGTCCAATTCGTATTATTGACGTCGTCTGTATGAATAAGGCATCGTACATTATGATCAGTTCAAAAAATTTTCAAGTTCGTTGAGACGAAAAGGGGCCCCTTCAATTCGTACTCTGGACGTCGTCTTAAAGAACAAGGCATCATACATAACGATCAGTTTAGAAGAAACTTTAAATTCGTAGGGACGAAATGGGACCCATCCAAGTCATATTCTCGATATCGTCTGTACTAATAAGGCATCGTATTTTACGATCAATACTTAGAAAAAATTTCTACCTGCAGTTCATTTAATTGATCATAGGGGAAAATAACTGAACAAATCGTTCTGTACAAAATGACTTCGTATAATATGATTAGTTTAAAAATTACAAAATTTAAACATTCCTTCAGTGTGTGTGTACACAGTTACTCAATTGCAATCACACTCTTTCAGACTCAATAAAATAAAAAATACAAACTTCATTTATAATGAACCCTAATCTAATCTGCTTTGAAGTCTTCAACAATCTAGATTATGATTTTCCTAAAATATTAGTACAAACAAACAACAAAATAATACATCCAAAATATATTAAAAGTAATTATAATTAAAATAATAATATTTGGAATCATAAAAAGCATACATGTTGTAAGAATATCAATAATAAAAAAACTAAGTTGCAACTATCTCAACAATCTCCCCTTTTTTGATGATGGCAAAATAATTATTATTTCAGTTAACATGTATAATCTAAATTTCTCCTTAGCTCCTCTTAAAAATATGAACATGTGAATATAAGGAGATTACATGAAAAATACACAACAATTTTCTTTTTTTAATTTTTAAAACATAAACATATAAAGACAAAAACAAAATCATATAAAAACAAAAACAAAATAAACACATAAAAACAAACACAGAAAAAATTATTTAAACCACAAAAATAAAAACATATTAACACAAAAATAAAAACATATTAACAAAAAAATGTTAAAAAAAAAACATACAAAAAAATTATTTCTCCCCCTTTTGACAACAATAAAATGGGAAAAAGAAAGCTGAAATGAAAGATATCAAATGAGAAACCATAATAATTTATCTTGAAAGAGATTTAAAATCTAATTGCAAAAACAAAGTTAATTACCAAAAAATGAAAAAGAAAGATTAAAAAATTTTAAATTAAAAAATAACTTAGATAAGAAAAATTTATCAATGTTATGATGCATTCTAGATAATTAGATATGGTGGATTATTACAAAGTGATGAAAAAAAGATTAGTTAATTTCAATTTTAAATATAGGTTATATTTGAAAATTAAATTTATTTGAAATAAAGATTAAATGATAGAGGAAAGAATATATTCAATTTGCAATGTCGCTCATCTTTTCAAGTATTTGTGGCACACTTTATATACTTTTTCTATTTGTGCTAATTTTGTGCTTCTTTTCACTTTATGAATCATTGTGCAATCTTTTAATTTTTGTACACATTGTACATTTCTTTTTTATATACTCCCCTTTTTTTATTTGATCTTTCCAAAATCAGTAATCTAAAAATAAAATTTCTCTAATTACAAAAATAATTAAATTGAAAAAAGAAATAAAAAATAATAAAACATCAAAATTACAATAATAATATTCAAATTATATTTGGCTAAAAAGAACATGATATTGATATGCTTAAGTTGAGCGAGTTATAAGCTAACTTAAAATTTTTAAAAAATTAGATTTCATAATAAAATTAATTTTGTAGTGCAATTTAATTTATAACACTTTTTAGATCATTTAAAACAAGCTTTTCATATAGGCAAACTCACATTTCAAACCAAAAATAAAACACAACAGGAAAATCACACATTTCCGGCGGCTTTTTCCGGCGGAATTTGAGAAAAGCCGCCGGTAATCCGTCGGAAAGTCGCCGGAAAATTTTGTAAGAAATAAGCCGTCAAGAACCGCTGGAAAGCCGCCGGAAAACTGACCGCCGGAAAGCCGCCAGAAAGTTCTGCCGGTAATAAGTGATTTTCCTGTAGTGAAAGCAACATTACAAAATATAACATTTTATTAATATTAAAAAGATCATATACATCAAAGTCATTGATATAAATAAGCATAACATCTGATCATCATAACAATAACACAATCCTAAATATAGATAGGTACTATTAAAAGCAATAAAGAAAGACATCATCATATCATCAGGAAAGTACTAGCAAAAGAAAATATAAAGAATTACATCCAAAACTCTAAAGGACCTGATATGGAGGAGGAGGCTGGTTGAAGACTAAGAAATAGTTATTTATCATAGCTACCTTTATGTTCACCGAGTCAAACTGACCTCGGATCCGCCCTATATCTTCTTTGTGTTGTGCATCCTACTAGTTTAGATGAGTCTGAATTTGATCAAAATGTTGATTAAAATGACTCTCTTTCTGATCAAATCGCTAGACCATCTCCTAAAAGTTATTCTGATCAGATCCCTGAGTAGGTGCAGGTGCTCCCTCTTCTCCCTCAATACCCTCCCTTGAACTCTCATTCCTCCCAAACAGATATCGAAAAGAAGCATCAGTGAAGAAGATTGGCATTTCAGTGGGAGGATCAAGATGAATAATGTTGTACTTCTTTTCCAAAATGTAGGTCACTAAGTGTCCTAGAGAAATATTTGTCTTCCTCTTATGATCAAGAAGCCTAATTTTGGAAAGGTTATGAATGTAGTCCAAGATAAGTTGGGCCTCATCAAGTGGTTGTCCAATCATGATCAAATAGGTAACGGTGGACAGAAGAGTAGTCATATTTATGCGATCACTAGCCATAAGAATGATTGAAGTTCTTAAGACATGCTGGATGACCCTGGCATTTATATTCAATGTGTAGACTCTAGCCAAGTGACAAATTTGAATTACACCTCTAAGAGTTTTGTTTATCTCAGACCAATCATAATTTGATTTAGAGGTTAAGATGTGTGCTCTAGTCCCACGATTCCTTAAATGAAGAAAGGTTCCTAGATCTTCCTTAGTGATTTCCACCTGCTATTTTTGGACAAATGATGTTATCCTACTCTCATCCTCACTGAACCACATATTTATTAGGAAATAGTGAAAAGTCTCTCTGTGGTAAGCATAAATCAGAGTCAAAATGAAGGAGTAGTCATAAAGAAGTGATTTTAGAGGTTATATACCTATAGAAGGAATCCTTGTTATCTCTAAACAATAAGTTATCATCCCCACCCCTGGATGACGATCCCTTAGTAACTCTAGAGCGCTTGCTAGAACTTGTCATTCCTAGGTTTGCTCTCTAGAAGGATTCAAGAAGGGTTTGGAAGAGAATGAAAAATGATTTCAATAGCCCTCCTATTTAAAGAAAAATGGCTCATTGTAGAGTATGAAAATGGCTTTGTACGAACAATCTTGAGATCGTACGGGACAAAACAATTTCGTATGGACGAATGATAACATCCAAAATGAAATAACTTTTTGTAAACACACAATTTATGAGACATCCTTTCATACAGACTTTTTGATCATATGATCATACAGATGAATAGGTGTTCATCCAGGACGATCAGTTATTTAAGATTGTTTTAATGACGGTTGGGTTCGTACCCCATAGAAAATGACACATGGATCAAATAGATGAAATTTGCATTTGTACGTATGATCTATTATAATAACTAATTCTACCCAGATAATTATCTACATGGGTACAGACGAATGAGTATAAATCATACGAGATTATGACATTATTGTACAGTATGATCTATGTGAAAATCCAAATTTAATGCATTCAAATCAAAGATAATGATTGACATGCTACAAAATTCATACGGTACAAAAATAATTTCATATAGTATGAATAAAACAATTAGAAAATAAAATCTAAGAAAAAAAATTCTCAAATTCAATCAACCTTACACAAGTGACAAATGTCAAAAATTGAAAAACTCTCAAAACAAAAACTAAAATAATAACACTAACAATAAAAATAAAAACAAAATCAAATACACATAAAAACATATCAAGTTTTCAGAAGATTTTATCTGAGCATTAAGATCAATCACACCTAACATTGTTCTTAATGTACTAAAAGTATAAATGGCTAGTGATTTTGTAAAAATGTCTGCAAGGTTATTTTCAGTTGAAATATGATCCAATTAAATTTCTCATTTGGTTACATGATCCCTAATAGAATGATGTCTTATGTCTATATGTTTGGTTCTAAAATTTTGAATAAGATTCTTTGAAATACAAATTGCACTAGTATTATCACAAAAAATTGGGATTGTGCCTATTGTAAATCATAAATAAATTAATTGTTGTTTCAACAAAAGAACTTGTGCCACACAACTTCCTAAGGCAATGTATTCAATTTTAACAGTAGATAGGTCTATGAAATTCTATTTCCTACTAGACCAAAAGACTAAAGAATTTTTTATAAATTGATAAGTTCCAGATGTATTCTTTTGATCAACCCTATAGCCTGCAAAGTCTAAATTTGAATATCCAATAATTTCAAACAAAAAAATATACTTAGGATACCAAATTCCTAAGTTTTGAGTTCCCAAAATATATCTTAAAATTCTATTCACTACTGACGCCAAATATAATTATTTTTTATCAGATTGAGGATGTCCTTAACATACTTTGACTAACTAAAAAATGTTCTCTCCTTAATTTGCTTAATACTAAAACTAAGAAAATAACTTAAATCTCCAATTAAGCTCATCTCAAATTCACTACTCATTATTTTTTAGAAACCATCACAAAGATTTTTATTAGTTGATCCAAATATGATATCATCAATATAAATTTGAATAATGAGTATATCATCTGCCAATTTTTTCAAAGAGAGTGTGGTGCCCACACTTCTTTTAACAAAAGATTTCTCTATTAAAAAAAGTTTTTAACCTCTCATGCCAAGCCCTAGGTGTCTGTTTAAATTCACACAATGCTTTTTTTAATTTATACACATGATTAGGGAATTTAGAACTTTCGAAATATGGAGGTTATTCAAAATAAACATCCTCTTGAATCACGCCATTCAAAAAGGCACTTTTAACATCCATTTGAAATAATTTAAATCCTCTAACATAAGCAAAGACTAACAAAACCCTAATCACTTCAAGTCTTTCAACATGGGCAAAAGTCTCCTTAAAATCAATCCCTTCAATTTGATTATACCCCTTAGCCATAAATCTAGTCTTATTTCTAACAACAACTCATGAGTCATTCATTTTATTTTTAAATACTCATATAGTTTCAACTACATTTTAATCATTTGGCCTTACAAAGAATTCCGAGATATCATTCCTTAATTATTGATTTAATTCTTCTTGCATAGCTAAAATTCAAAATTCATCTGAAAGTACTTGATTAACATTTGTGAGTTCTATCATTGAAATAAAGGAAGAATGATTAACTTCTTTGCTAAGTCCACGCCTATTCCTAACACCCTCACATGGTTCACCTAGAATCAATTCTTTAGGGTGGTTTTTAGAAAATTTTAATTATCTAGGCAATAGGTTTTTTTTTCTCTAAATTTTCATCTAAGTTTATCTTCTCAATACTTTGGGAGTCATTTTCTAAAATAACCTTTTTTAAATTTGGCTCTACAAAAATTCCAGATTCATCAAATACAACATGTGTTGTCTCCTCAACGATCAAAGTTATTTTGTTAAATATTCTATATGATTTTCCAACACTAGAGTATCCAAGAAAACTTCCTTCATCTGATTTTGGACCAATTTTTCTTAAAAGAGAATTTCCATTATTATGTATGAACACCTTAAATTCAAAAACATGCAAATCTGACAAGTTAGGTATTCTCCCCTTAAGAAGCTCATAGATTATTTTGCTAAGTTTTGATCTAATATTCATCTTATTCAGAACATAACATGCAGTACTAACTGCTTCACCCTAAAAATATTTTGGAAGTGAATATTTTTTCAACATAGCTCTAACAGCTTCAATTAATGCTTTATTCTTTTTTTTGACTATCTTATTCTGCTGAGGGGACCTAGGTATAGAAAAAATATGATCAATTCCATTTTTCTTACAAAAAATTTCAAATTTTTTATTTTCAAATTCACCTCCATGATCACTTAAAATTGTTAAATATTCACATCCTAGTTTCCTCTGAAACCAAGTCGAATAATCTCTAAATTCCTCAAATGATTCACTCTTATGAAATAAAAATTTAACCCACATGAATCTCAAAAAATCATCAACTATCTCAAATTCCTCAAATGATTCCCTCCTAGACTTACAGCACTAACCAGTCCAAAATGATCCATATGAATTATTTCTAATGGTTTGCTAGTTCTAAGATCATAATTGGAATGAAATGAGGACTTCACATATTTTCCTAGTTGACATGTAACATAATGGTGATCCTTAGTAAAGTCTAGTTTTGATATACCTCTAATTAATTTTTTTGGATAATTTTGCTAAGGTTTTTTATTCTAGAGTGACAAAGTCTTCTATGCCATAATCAAGATTCATCAGAATTTTTTTAAAACAAAAAACCATTAGGAGTTTTAATATAGTTTAAATCTACCATATAAATATTATTTACTCTAGTTTCATACAATACATCATTTCCATTTAGGTTTAATATACAACTAGTGGGAAAACATTTAACGATATACCCTTTAACATATAGTTGGCTAATACTTAACAAATTATGCTTTTAGCCTTCTACAACTAAAATATTCTCAATTAAAAAATTATTCAAGTTTTTGACAATACCTGTGCTAACCACTTTTCTAAGGGTATTATCTCCCAGTGTAACCTTGCCTCCATTCCTGGCTTCCAGGGATATTAATTATGTAGTGTCTCTAGTCATATGCTTCGAGCAACCGCTGCCTAGGTACCGAATGCTCTCACAGGATCTTGTATGAGAGCGTACATATAAAATAATCAAATGTTAGTCTTGGGAACTCAAATAAGTTTGGGTCCTCCTTTTAGCAAAATAAAACTAGATACATGTATGATATGACTTATTTTATGTATCTTAGGTTTCCACACTAGATGAGTTCTTCTATGTAAAATACAAGTGTGTGTAATATCTCCAATCATCCCACAAGTAAAACACTTAACTCCAGGAAAAAAGATTTTTAATCTATGATAATAAATCTATCTCTTCCTAGTTTTTAAGATTTTTTACTTTAAAATAGGATCAGAAAACTCTTCAAGTGTATGGGGTGTCTTATTTTCCTTAAGAGCTTTCACTTTCACTTAAAAAAATGTGTTTGCATCTTCTAATCCATTAATATCATATTTTAAATTGTGCTCTCTATTTTCAGATTCATCCTTAAAAGATTTAAATTCTTTTTCTAGTTCAGTGTAGGATGATTTTATAAGATTATTTTGGTTATTCAAATCACTAAGTTCTTCTATAAGCTCATGTGATTGTTTTCAATCAATACACATTCTTTTCTAAATTTTTCACGCTTATTTTGTAACTGTTGTAATTCTAAGTTTAATCTAGCATGTTTTTTCTTTAGTTTTCTATATGCAGTTTGAATTCTTTCAAAAACTTCAATTAATTCATAATAGGTTAAGTCACATACCTCTTATTGATCTGATTGATCAAGACTATTAGCCATTAAACACAAGTTGGTGACTTCTTCTTCCATTTCCATTTCTAATAAATTCGAGGTTGATTCTGCCCAAAAGGCTCTTTAAAATATCTTCTTGCCCTTCCTCATATTTGTTTTCTCCTCTACCTTTTCCTTGTTGTGAGTGGCTTTAAGATTAGGGAAATCTATTTGTACATATCCAGGTTTCCTACATTCAAAATAACATCATTAGAAACCTTAACATTTTATGGAACTTTCCTTTTTTCCATTGTTAGCATCTCATTTTATTCCTTTTAAGAAAACTCTTGAATTGTCATATCTTCAAGGCAATGTCTTCCTCATCCTCAGGTAGTGATTGAACACTCTTCGAGTCCTCCACTTTCAGTGCTATGTTCTTCTCTTTTTGTTGTTCTCTTGCATCAATCTTCCTTTCGCTCACTCCTTACACATAAGTAATTAGTGATCCAAGATTAATAGAATAAATATTTAAGTCCTTAGACTCTATATAGCAGTTATTTTAGCATCATAAGTACTAGGCAAACAATAAAGAAATTTATTAACCATTTCAGCATTTGTTAGTTCTCTACCTAATGCATGCAAAGAAGCGACTATTTGAGTGAATCTTGTATACATGTCATAAATGAATTCATTAGGTTTCATGCGAAATAATTCATGATCATGTAATAGGATATTTAATCTAGATTGCTTCACTTCATTAGTCCCTTTGTATGTAAAACAAAACCTATCCCAAATGTCATTTCCACTTTTGAAAGTGAAAACTCGTAAGTAATCATCAGAATTAAGTGCATAAAAGAAACTATTTAGACATTTTGCATTTATTTGTGCTAAGTCATATTCTTCTAAATTATAGTTAGCATAAAGTGTTTCAACTCTAATGTCATCTACTAGTTTAGTTTGCCTAGTATACCCTTCTTGAACTAAAATTCGCATGCGATAGTCACGTGATTGAAGAAATATAGACATACATTTTTTCCAAAAATCCAAAAAGATATTATCAAATAATAGATGTCTAGTGATCGAATATCCTTCATATGTGTTTCAGTTTCCCAAAGTAGCCATTATCATTTTTTAAAAATTAGTCTAAACTTATAGTTTTGAAACAATGCTCTATACCACTTGTTGATTCCATATAAGTTGTTAGATTTATGCAATTGTCCCAAGGCTAACCAAGAAGGGGGGGGGGGGGGGGGGGGGAAAAACATTTCTTAGATTTTTTAATATAAAACTAATTTAAATTTATAGTAATTTGATTTTAGGGGGGGGGGGGGGGGGGGGGGGGTGAATTTGCAATTTAAAAACATTTCTTAGATTTTTTAATATAAAACTAATTTAAATTTATAGTAATTTGATTTTATATTAAAATAAATTTTTAACCACAATAAATAAATTGCAAAAAATAAATATGAAAAATAAAAAAGACATAAAGATTTATAGTGGTTCGAGCAAATACGACCTATATCCACTCCCTAAAGACTCTCTTTTCATGTATTGCACTATTACTAAAGTGACTCTCCTTTTGCTCCCACATTAAGATGAAGAAGCCATTACAATTCCTCTCTTACACCAACCCTTGGTGCGGTAGAGAATTGTCGTCCTTTAACACCCTCCAAGTGTTGGCATAGAACCGTCATCCTTTCACACCCTCCAAGTGTCAACAGAGTACCGTCGTCTTTTCACACCCTCCAAGTGTCGGTAGAGAGCCAGATATTCTTCAAAGATCTTCTCATGAGTAATTAAAAAGAAGAAAGGAAGAGTAGTAACCAAAAATATAAAGTGATCCTTACCTTTGAGTATCATTGTGAATCCTTCAAACTCCACTTGCAAGAAATCTCTCTCAAACACTCTAAAAAATACACTCTTTCACTTTCCATAAAAGAATCATGAAGAACAACTATTTTTCACGTTAGTTTCTCAGGACCTTTTTATAAGAAAGACACGAAAAATTATCTAAAAATCTAAAATTTTCCATTTTGAGCGTGTATGATCTTATAGTACAATTATATTTTTATATGTAAGAACAACTCAAAAATGGTTGGGTAAAAACCTTTTATGAATCTATACAAAATATTTTTGTACATGACAATCATCCAATACTAACCAAGTTTGTACTCTACGAATAGTTAGAAAATTTTTAATCTTCATCAGGATGAAAAGATACCCCACATGTTTGTACTCTAAACGTCATCTGTACGAATAAGAAATCATACAGTACGTTTAGTTTAGAAAAATTTCAAGTTCATCGGGAAAAAAAAGGACCTGTCCAATTCATACTATGGACATCATCTATATCAAGAAGGCATCATATAGTATGATCAGTTCAGAAAATTTTCAAGTTCATTCGGATGAGAAGGGACCCTTCCAATTTGTACTCTAGACGTAGTCTATACGAACAAGGCATCATACAGTATGATCAGTTCAGAAGAAACTTTGAATTTGTTGAGACAAAAAAGGAACCCATCTAATTAATACTTTGGATGTCATCAGTATGGATAAGGCATCATACAGTATGATTAATACTTTGAGAAAAATTTTACCTACAATTCATTTGACTGCTCGTAGGGAAAAATAATTGAACAAATCATCATGTATGAAATAAATTTGTATAGTACATTCTATTTAAAAATAATAAAATTTAAACATTCCCCTAGTGTATGTGTGTGCGCACAGTTACTCAATTATAATCACACTCTCTCCGACTCAATAAAATGAAAAATATAAACTTCATTTATACTGAACCATAATCTAATCTGATTTGAAGTATTTAACAATCTGGAGTATGATTTCTCTTAAATATTAGTACACACAAATACCAAAATAATACATCCAAAATATGTTAGGATAAATTATAATTAAAATAATAATATTTGGAATCATATAAAATATATACATGTTGCAAGAATATCAACAATTGAAAAACTAAGTTGCAACTATCTCAATAGAATATACGTTAAGATCTTTAGAATCAGTTATGGTAGTTATCTTTGCTTCATAAGTAGTAGGTAAATAATGTAAATTTTTTTAAATTTTTTTGAATTTTTAAGTTCTCTACCTAAAACAAGCAATGAAATATAATCTTAGTAAACCTTATATATATTAAAAATTAACTCATTTGATTTCATACAAAATAGTTTATAGTCATGTAATAAAATGTTTAATGTAGATTATTTTACCTTTTTTATTTCTTTTTAAGTTATACAAAGTCTATCTAAGATTTCTTTTCTAGTTTTGCAAGTAGAAACACTCAAATAACTCTTAAATTTTAAAGCTCAAAAAATTTGTTTAAACATTTGGCATTTAATTATGCTAAATCTTTTTCTTCTAAAGTCCATTTAGTAAATGGTATTTCTATTCTAATGCCATTAATAATTCCTATAGGTGTGGTACAACTTTCCTATACTAATATTCACATGCATTACAAAAAAGTAGACATACAAGTTTTCCAAAAATTAAATGGAATGTTATCGAATAAAATGGTCTAGTGATCGAGTTGTTGAGATAGTTGCTACTTAAGTTTTTGCCTGTTTGATATTCTTGCAACTTGTATGTTTTTGATGATTCAAAATATTATTAATTTTATTATTATTTCTCCTAACATATTTTGGAAGAATTGTTTTGCTCTTGTGTGTACTAACATTTCAGGAAATTCATACTCTAGATTATTGAAGACTTCAAATCAATATCAGTTTAGAGTTTATTATAAAAGAAGTTTATATTTTTTATTTTATTGAGTCTGACAGAGTGTGATTGCAATTGAGTAACTGAGCACACATACACACAGGGGAAGAGTTTAAAATTCATATTTTTTAAAACTAATCGTAATGTATGATTTCACTTTGTATGGAACGATATGGTCAGTTATTTTCCACAACGAGCAGTCGAACAAACAGAAATAAAATTTTTTCTAAGTATGGATCGTACAAGACGATCCCAGTTCATACATACTTTCACAAGTATGAACTTCTAGGGTCTGTTCTCACTTAAAAATTTTTTCTAAGTATGGATCATACAGGATGATCCCAGTTTATACATGCTTTTACAAGTACAAATGTCACAGGTCCGTTGTCGCACAAAAATATTTTTTTCTAAGTATTGATCATACGGGATGATCCAAGTTTGTACATGCGTTCACGAGTACGAATGTCTCGGGTCCGATCTCGCTAAAAAATATTATTTCTAAGTATGGATTATATGAGACGATCCAAGTTCGTACATACTTTCACGAGTATGAACATCTCGGGTCCGATCTAGCTCAAAATTATTTTTTCTAAGTATGGATCGTATTGTACGTACTTAGTTCATACATGCCTTATAGAGTACAAAATTGTGAGGTGCCATTTCGTCCCGATGTTTCATTTAAACAAAAATTGAAAATTTTCATACTATTCATCCTGGATAAACTTGATTCATATCGGATGATGATTGGGTACAAAATAATTTTGTATCAATTTAGAATAGGTTCGTATGCAACAGTAATTGAACTATTCGTACATATGAAATACAATTATACTATATGATCATGCACGCCAAAATTGAAAAACCTCAATTTTCTGGATAATTTTTTGTGTCCTTCGTATAAAATGACCATTAAAAAATAACATGTATAATCTTTTATTCATGATTTTTCAAGGGCAATTGAAAGAGAGAGTGTGAGAATGTGTTTGAGAGAGATTTCATGCAAGTGGAATGTGAAGGTTCATAAGGTTACTCAAAGGTAATGATCTCTATGTGATTTGTGTTTTTCACTCTTCCTCTTATCTTTTTAGATTGCACATGAGAAGATCTTTGGAGAAAGATCTGGCTCTCTGCTGACACTTGGAGAGTGTGAATAGTTGAAGGTACTCTGGCTATACTTAGAGGGCTTAAAAGGATGAAGGTACTATGCCTACAATTGGAGCGTGTGAAAGGATGAAGGTACTCTGTCTACACTTGGAGGGTATGAAAAGACGAAGGTTCTCTGCCTACACTTGGAGGGTGTGAAAGGATGATTGTTCTCTACCACATTGGGAATTTGTAGAATAGAGTTTTGTGAAGGCTTCTCCGCCTTACTGTTGGGAAAAAAGGAGATTCACTTTGATAATAATGCAATACCAAAAGAGGGAGTCTTCAGGGAGTGGATGTAGGTCATGTTTGACAGAACCACTATAAATCTTTATGTTGTTTAAATTTACATTGTTTACTTATTGCAAGTTTTTATTTGATGGTTGAAAATTTTATTTTTAAATAACTTCAATTAACTTGCTATGAATCATTAACTGGTTTCAATTTTTAAATCCAAAAGAATTTTTTAAAATTACAAATTCATCCCCCTCTTGGTTAGCCTCGGGACATTAGCTTAGGTTTAACAACTTAATCAAGACTCAATAAGTGGTATTAGAGCTTTGTTTAAAAATCATAAGTTTAGACTACTTTTTTTTTAAATGAGCATGGCTACTTTTGGAAACTGAAACAAACCAGAAGGTTACTCGATTACTAGACCTCCCTTATTTGATAACATTCCTTTCAATTTTTGAAAAACACGCATGTCTATATTTTTACAATCACAAGATTATCTTATGTGGATCTTAGTTCAAGAAGGGTATACAAAACTAACTAGATTAGCTGATGGTATTAGAGTTAAAACACCATTTGTAGATTGGACTGTAGAAGAACATGACTTAGCACAACTTAAAGAAAAATGTTTAAACAATTTCTTTTGTGCACTTAAGTCATAATACTACATGCGAGTTTCCACTTTCAAAAGTGGAAATGACATGTGGGATAGACTTTGTATTACTTATGAAGGGATAAATGAAGTAAACAAAATCAAGCCTAAACATCTTGTTATATGATTATGAATTATTTCGTATGAAACCAAATGAATCTATTTTTGAAATATATATAAGATTTACTTAAATTTTCACTTATTTAGATGCATTGGGTAGGGAACTAATGAACGCTGAAATGGTTAATAAAATTCTTTATTTTTTGCCTATTTTATATGATGTTAAAATAACTGCTATTATAGAGTCTAAAGATTTGAATGTTTACTCTGTTTATAATCTTCTTCGTTCACTAATTACCTACGAATAAGGAGCGAGTCAAAGGAAAATTTATGCAGGTGAATAGTGAAAGGAAAAGAACATTGCACTGAAAGAGGAGTCAGAGAGTGATCTTTTATAACATGAGGATGAAGATGACATTACCTTGATGACTTGGTAATTCAGGAGCTTTCTTAAAAGGAAGTAGAGGAAATGCCAATAGTGGAACAGAGGTAAATTTAATAAGAATATTAAGGTTTATAATGACATGATTTGCTATGAATGTAGGAAACCCGGACATATAAAATCAGGTTGACCAAATCTAAAACCCACTCCTAGCAAGGAGAAGGTTGAGGATAAACCAAATATGAAGAAGGGAAAGAAGAGATTCTGAAGAGCTTTTGGGTGAACTCAGCTTTGGATTTGTCAGAAATAGAAAAGGAGGAGGAAGTCATCAATTTTTGCTTAATGGCTAATAATCTTAATCAATCATATCAAGATGATGTATGTGATTTAACATATGCTGAACTGTTAGAAGTTTCTTAAAGAATTCATGATACATATAGAATGCTTAAGAAAATACATGCTAGTTTAAATTTAGAAATGCAAGAATTGCAAAGAGAACACAAAATCCTTAGGAATGATCATGCATTGATAGATAACAACCACATGAGCTTACTTGATGAATTTGATGACTTGAATAAGAAGAATAAAAATTTAAAATCATCCTATGCTCAATTAGAAAAAGAATTTATGGATTTTAAGGATAAATCAGAAAGTATAGAGCATTATTTGAATTTTGATAAGAATGTGTTAGAAGATTTAAATACATTTCTGAAGCTGAAAGTAAAATCTCTTGAAGAAAATAGGAAACCACTAACACTTGAAGATTTTACTAATCCTATTTTGTATCCAAAATTTTTAAAACCCAATAAGAATCAAAGTTATTATGGAAAATTGAGAAAATAGTTTTCTGGAGTAAAATGCTTTTCTTGTGGGATTATTGGACATATAGCACACAATTGTAGATTACATAGAAAAACTCATTTATTGTAGAAACCTAAGATGCATAAATCTAGTCATATCATACATGTATCTAGTTTTATTTTGCCAAAAGGAGTACCCAAACTTGTTTGAATTCCCAAGTCTAACATTTGATAGTTTTGCAGAAATGCTCTCATCAAGGCTTAATGAGAGCATTTTGTATCTGGATAGTGGTTGCTCAAAGCATATGACTGGAGACACTAAGCAATTTATATTGCTGGAAGCCAGAAGTTGAGGCAAGGTTACACTTGGAGATAACACCACTAGGAAAGTGGTTGGATCGGGTATGATTGAAAACTTAAAAAAAATTTTCATTGAAAATATGCTACTTGTAGAAGGCTTAAAGCATAATCTATTGAGTATTAGACAGATATATGATAAAGGATATAGTGTAAAAAATTTTCCTACTAGTTGCATATTAAGCCTAAATGGAAATAATGTTTTGCATGGATTAAGGGTAAACAATGTTTATATGCTATATTTAAATTGTATTAAATTTTCTAATGCTTTTTATTTGAAAACTATTTTTGATTAATCATGATTATGACATAGGAGACTATGTCACTCTAGCATAAAAAACCTTAGAAAATTTACCCAAAAGAATTTGGTGAGAGGAATACCAAAACTAGACTTTACAAAGGATCACCTTTGCGATGCATGTCAATTAGGAAAATAGGTGAAGACCTCTTTTCAGTCCAATAAAGATCTTGGAACTAGTAAACCCATGGAGATTTTACATATAGATCTTTTTGGACCGGTTAGAACTATAAATCTAGGAGGGAAGGTATACAAATTTGTGATTGTAGATGATTTTTCTAAATTCACTTGGGTTAAATTCTTATATCATAAGAGTGAATCATTTGAGGATTTTAGAGATTTTTCGACTTAGATTCAGAGAAAACTAAGATGTGAGATTTTAACTATCCAAAGTGATCATATCGGTGAATTTAAAAATAAATTTTTTGAAGATTTTTATAAAGAAAAAGGAATTGATCACAAATTTTTTGCACCTAGAACCCCTCAGTGGAATGGGGTAATCGAAAGAAAGAACAGAACATTAATTGAAGCCGCTAGAGCCATGTTGGTTGAATATTCACTTTCTAAATATTTTTGGGCTAAAGAGGTTAACACTACATGTTATGTTCTGAATAGGGTGAACATTAGATCAAAATTAAACAAAACATCCTATGAGCTTCTTAAGGGGAGAACACTTAATTTGTCACATTTGCATAATTTTGAATATAAGGTATTCATACATAATAATGGAAAATCTTTTTAGGAAAATTTGATCCAAAATTAGATAAAAGAATTTTTTTTGGGAACTCTAATATTGGAAAATCTTATAGAGTATTTAACAAAAGAACTTTGATAATTGAGGAGACTACACATTTTGTATTTAATGAATCTAGAATTTTGGAAGAGCCAAATTTGGAATAGGATGGAATAGAAAATAACTCTCAAAAGATTGAGAAAATTAATTTGAATGAAAATTTAGAGCTAGAAAACCTATTGCCTAGAGATTTTAGATTTTTTAAAAACCACCCTAAGAAATTAATTTTAGGTGAACCTAGTGAGGTTGTTAGGACTAGGCATGGTCTAAGCAAGAAAGTCAATTATTCTGCCTTTATTTCAATGATAGAACCCACAAATGTAAATCAAGCACTTTCGGATGAATTTGGAATTTTGGCAATGAAAGAAGTTTTAAATCAATTTGTGAGAAATGATGTTTGGGAATTAATTGCAAGGTCAAATGATCAAAGTGTAGTTGGAACTAAGTGGACATTCAAAAATAAAATGAACGACTCATGAGTTGTCATTAAAAATAAGGCTAAATTGGTGACTAAGGGGTATAATCAAATTGAAAGAATTAATTTTGAGGAGACTTTTTCTCCTGTAGTAAGACTTGAAGAAATTAGGGTTGTGTTAGCTTTTACTGGCTTTAAAGGACTCAAATTATTTCAAATGGATATTAAAAGAGCCTTTTTAAATGGGGTGATTCAAGAGGGCGTTTATGTTAAACAACCTCCAAATTTTGAAAATTTAAAATACCCAAATCATGTTTTTAAATTGAAAAATGCATTGTATGGATTGAAATAGGTACTTAGAGCGTTGTATGAGAGGTTAAGCACTTTCCTACTTGAGAGATCATTTGAAAAAGGAAGTGTGGACACCATTCATTTCGAAGAAATTAGGAGACGATATACTCATTGTATAAATTTATATTAATGATATCATCTTTGGATCTACAAATAAAAATCTTTATGATGATTTTTCTAAAATAATGAGTAGTGAATTTGAAATGAGTTTAATGAGATATCTTTGTTACTTTTTAGGTTTTAGCATTAAGCAAATTGAGGAAGGAACATTTTTTAGTCAGTCGAAGTATATTAAGGATATCCTCAAAAAGTATGAAATGAATAATGCTAAATTTATTAGTACACCTATGAGTTCTTCAATTCAGTTGGATAAGGACCCAAAGGGAAAATCTATTGATAAAAAAAAAATTAGGGGAATTATTGGATCTTTGCATTACTTGACTGCTAGAATACCCGATATTATGTTCAGTGTGTGTTTGTGTTCTAGATTTCAATCAAATTCATAAGAATCACATTTGACAGTAGTAAAAATAATTTTGAGATATCTTTTAGGAACTAAGAACTTAGGGATTTGGTATCCTAAGTTTAGCTCTTTATTTTAAAATAATCAGATATTCAGATTCAAACTTTACATGTTATAGGGTTGATAGAAAAAGTACATATGGAACTTGTCAATTTATAGAAAATTCTTTAGTTTCTTGGTCTAGTAGAAAATTGAATTATGTAACCCTATCTACTGGTGAAGCTGAATACATTGCCTTAAGAAGTTGTGTGACACAAGTTCTTTGGTTGTAACAACAGTTGAATGACTTAGTATTTACAATAGGCATAATTCCAATTCATTGTGATAACACTAGTGCCATTTGTATTTCAAAAATTCCTATTCAACATTCTAGAACCAAACATATAGACCTAAGACATCATTTCATTAGGGATCATGTATGCAAATGAGAAATTGAATAAATCATGTTTCTACTAAAAATCAACTTACAAATATTTTTACAAAACCACTAGCCTTTGATTGCTTAGCACATTAAGAACAAGGCTAGGTGTGATTGATTTTAATACTTAATTAAAGTTTTCTACAAACTTGATATGTGTCTTTGTGTGTTTTGTCTTTGTGTTTTTGTTTTTGTGTTTTTATTTTTGATTTTCTATTTTCAGGTTTTTTATTTTTTTGTGTGTTTTGGACATGTTATTGACACATCAGATTTCCTTTTTCTGATCGATCATGCAAATTTTTCTAAGTGTTATATTCATACTATACGAAATTATTTTCATCCTGTATGAAATTTTGTAGCATGTCGATCATTATTTTAAACCGATTACATAAAGTTTTAATTTTCCAATATATATCATACTGTACGATATTTATATAATCACGGACGATTTGTATATCTTTGTATGTACGCATGCAGACGATTATACGGGCAGAATCAATTATATTTAACCAATCATACATACGAACCTTTAATTCATACATATGAACCACATGTCATTCGGTGTGGAGGACGAACCTAATTATCTTTAAAATGATCTTAAATAACCGATCATCCCGGACAAACACCTGTTCATCTATACGATCGTCTGGTCAAAAAGCCTATAAAAAAGGACGCTTCATAACTTTTATGATTATAAAAAGTCATTCCATTTCAAATTTATTTGATCATCCATACAAAATTTATTTTGTCATGTACGAATCATCAATCGTAATGTACGAACCATTTTTTGTACGTACGAAAGATTGTTTTTCTTTAATATGAGGGCTTAAGAATTTATTTTCTCACACTTCAATAGCCTCTTCCAATCCTTCTCAACTTAGCAATGGACAGTTCTAGCAAGCAGAGTAGACTCACTAAGTGATCATCTTCTAGGAGTGGAGATGATAACTTTCTATCCAGGAAAATGAGGATTCGTTTCTTAGGTTTGTCTCAACCAAAATTACTCCTTCTAGAATCCTACTTCAAGAGGATATCCACATACAAGTGATACCTCTTTTCACCACCACTCCATTTGCCTTTAACCTGACTTTAATTCATTCCTACAATAAAGAAACCTTTCACTATTTTTTTGGCAAACATGTCTTTTAGTAAGGATGAGAGTAGGATCAGATCTTATGTTTTTAAGAAAAATAAGAAATCACTAAGGAATATTTGGGAACCATTTTGCATTTAAAACTCAAGGAATTAGAGCCCACAAAATGACTTCTATATCCGATTTTGATTGGATCAAAAAAATAAAGTTATTAGAGGGATTGAACAAGTATGTTATTTGCCTAGAGTGAATACTTTAAACCAAAATGCAAGGGTCATTCGACGTGTCCTTAAAACTTTATTATTCCTAAAGCTGGTGACCACATTAACATAACTCTTCTTCTGTCCACTGTTATATATCTTATCATGACTGGACAACCTATATATGAAGCCCAACTTATTCTTGATTATATTCATGGCCTTCCTGAAATTGGGCAAGTCTCTCATAAGAGGAAGAAGAGCATTGCTTTAGGACACCTAGTGACCTATATCCTAGAGAAGAAGTATAATCTTATTTATCCTAATCCTCTACTTAAATTGTCTATCTACTTCATTCATGCTTCGTTTCGAGTACTTTTTGGGAAAGGTGATAATTCAAGTCAGGATTCTGAGGGAGAAGGGGGAGCTTCAGCACCTTCACCAGCTCATGGACCTGATTTTCAGGAGATGGTACAGTACTTTGACCGACTAGAGGGTCATTTTGATCAGTTCTTTGATCAAATTCAAGCTCATCTACATCGGCAAGATGCTCAATACCAGCAAGACATGAGGTGGATTCGAGGACATTTCAAATCCGTGAACATTAACGTAGCTATGATGAATAGCTATTTTTCTATCTTTAACCAGCTACCTCCTCCAAACCAGGGTCCCTCAGATTTTTAGATGTACTTATTGTGTGCTATTTTTGTTAATCATTTGAGATTTCTTTATCTTTGTAATGTTATTCGATGCTTTGAGTACTTGTCTTGTTTTTTTTTTTATTGATATTTGATGTTGTTGTTGTTATGATATATTGTCCTGAGATATATAATATTGATATCAGTTGTGCTTCATTATACCACTTCTTCAAATTAATATCAATAAAAAATATATTATTTTGTTCAGTCTTTTTTGTTATTTGTTTGGAATGTTAGTATGCATATATGTTAATCATGTCTTAATTGATCTAAAAAGTCTTATAAATTAAACTGCAATACAAAAATTATTTTATTATGAAATTTATTTTTTAATTAAATTAATTTATAACTTGATCAAGTCAAAAACTATCAATCTCTTGTTCTTTTTAGGCATACATAATTTAAATATTATTATTACAATTTTGACATCTTAATATTTTTGTATTTATTTTTTCAATATAAATATCTTTGTACTTAGAGAAATTTGAGTTTATCGATTATTTATTCTGCAAAGATCAATAAAAAAAAGGGGGAGTATCAAAAAGAAATGTACAAGTGTACAAAAATCAAAAGAATGCTCAATGGTTCACAAATTAAAAAGAGGCACAAAATTAGCCCAAATAAAAAAATATACACAAAGTGTGCCTAGAATATTTAAGAAGATGCACAAAATTGCCATTTTTTTTGAAGTCGTGCAAAAGCATTGAATTAATAGGGAAAGAAACAAGCCTAGATACAAACTAAATCGGTAACATCTCATCCTTGATTAAATCAATCAAGGTGATAGGAATGCTACCATAGAAAAAGCTATCAAAAATAAAGCTGCCATCTAAAGTTAAAGTAGCACAAAAATCAGCTACTTTATTACATTCTCTATTAACATGATGAAAAATGACCTTATTAAAGTCACTCAAGAAGTGAAGCTCATTGGCTGGCCAACTGTCCAATTGCCAATCAACCTTCTTCAAAGAATCTTGTAAGAATGTAATCACATCGACATTATCAATTTCAATGATAATGCCCTTACTTTCAAGCATCCAACTTTGTACAAAGTCTCTAATATCCACAATAACCTCCATCTCTAGTTGAGCAACATCACAATGGACTTTTTCCTTCCAAATGCAAGAAGAAGTTTCCCTTTGCGGTCTCTGAAAATTCCTCCAATACCACCCCTATTTGAGCTTAACATAGAAGCATCCATATTGATCTTGATCTAATCTAGTGGTGGAGGGTGCCAAGAAAGAAAGAACTCCCTAGGGAGATTAGCACCCCAGCTAACTAGATTTGGAGAGACTCCAAAACAGCAAGAGAAATCACATTCGCAGCCACTACAAAATAGGGCAAAGCTGCCTTACCATGCTTAACAAGGTTATGGTTTTTCCAGTTTAAAAACACGGCTACACAATAAATTCTAGCAAACCCAGAATTCTATCGAGATCCCCTTCTCAGCTCCTGAAGAAAGCCCTCCAAAGATTAAAAAATTGGAATACATAACCCCCAAGCACGAATACTATTAAGCACATCCTGTAAGAATTTGCAGTGAAAAATAATATGCTCATAGTTTTCTATATCCTGGCACCCTCTAGCGCAAAGATCCTCAGCTGTGAGTCTTCGAAACTTAAGGAAATGATTTGTAGGAATGGCAAATTTATTAAGCCTCCACCAAAAAATTTCCACATTGTAGTTAAGCTTTAAGCTCTTAAGCCAATTATAAAAACATCATTGTCACAAATACCTCTTCTTCTCATGACATCATCATAAGACAGCGCAGAAATGGATTTACCTCATAACTTGTATACCTACTCCAGCTGATCAACCCGCTGAGCATCAACCTGCACCTCCCTGATAAGGCAGACCAGGTCTTCATAAAAACATTTAAGTAATTTGGCTTCATCCCATTCTTCCGAATCATCAATAAGTTGTTGAACATAAAGCTTCTCCAAACACCACAATCCAAAAATGTTGGACACTCATTTAGACACCTATCCAACAGCCACGTATCACTTATAACCAAAATTTTGTCTCCTTTTCCCACTCTCCACCTCACAATAGGCTTCAAGTATTTACCTCCCTCCTTTAAAATTTTCCAAACATTAGAAGAACACTTCAAACCACTATCATTAAGCACATTATCGCCAAATTTAGCCTTAATAGTACGATGAAACAAAGTCTCTGGTTTCTAGATAAAGTTCCAGGCTAATCTTGCTCGAAGAGTACCTGATTTGGTGGAGAAAGACTGCACTCCCAGGCCACCAACAATCCTTGGGTTACAAATATCCTCCCAAGATACATAATGTAAACCTTGCTTCCCATTTTGTTTGTGCCATAAAAATTTCCTACAAGATTTTTCTACCTCCAGCATCACCTTCTTTGGAACCAAGGAGTGAGTAATAGTATAGTTCGGGAGTGAAAGCAAAGAGGATTTGATAAGTGTGATTTTACCTCCCAGAGAACGAGATTTTCTCCCCCAAACATTTAGCCTATCAGTAACATTACTTAATATATCTTGAAAATCAGCAACACCTAACTTTTTCAAGGAGATCTTAACCCCCAAAAAGTACAACTTCTTAACCACCTTGAATCTAAGGATACGAGCCACCTTCTTCCTACAAGATCTCTTTACAAACTTACCAAAGATTACTTGAGACTTGTTAACATTGACTCTTTGCCCCGTCCAATTACAAAAGAGCTTCACAATGCCATTAATCAGCCGTGCCAAGGGAGCAGAAGCCTTGGAAAAAAGGAGTACATCATCTGCATATAAAAGATGAGAGATCCTTGGACCTCTAGAAGACACTTGCATGCCCAATGAATGACCCCTTTGCTCAATAACACTAGACAACAACTGAGAGCACAAAATGAATAAGTATTGTGATAGAGGGCAGCCTTGCCTGAATTCGCAATGAGCATCAATCCACTTAGTTGAAAATCTAGCTTTAACCACGCATTCCATAAGAAGCTTAGAAAATGCAGAAGGGAAACCATACCAATAGAGAATCTGGTTCAGTGTTGGCCAACCCATGCTGTCATAGGCCTGCTCCATGTCCAGTTTCATAGCCATCAAACCTTGCTTATTCTTAGACACTTTGAAAATGTTATTTCCTCTATCTATTAATCTTCAAATTTAAATCAATCTAATTCTCAAATATGTTTTATATTGAACATTGAAATTATCTAATCTTCATTTCATCACTTTTGCAATAATTTTCCTTATCTAAATTGTCTAGAATGTTTCAAGACCTTGATCTTTTTTTTTTGTCTATGCTATATTTTCATTTAAATATTTTAAATCTTTATTTTTATCTAATGGACATTAATCTTGTTATTACCATTATAATTCAATCTCTTTCAAGATCAACTATTAAAGGTTTCTCATCTGACTTCTTTTATTTCAACTTTTCCTTTTCCTTCTTTTTATTGTTATCAAAAATGGGGAGAAATATTTTTGTTTGCTTTTAATTTTTGCATATTTTTTAGTTTGGTTTGTTAGTGTTGTGGTTTATTAGTGTTGTTTTATTTTGGTTTATTAGTGTTGTTGTTTTATTTTTCTGTTTGAAGTGTTTTGTGTGAGTTTATATTAAAAATTTTAAAAAAATTATTTTATTCTTATAGAAATTCTTTTAAATTCATTGTTTATTCATTTAGGGGGAGTTAAGGAGAAATTTAGGGTATTCAATTTTATTCAAATAATTATTATTTTTTCTATCATAAAAAGGGAGATTGTTGAGATAGTTGCTACTTAAGTTTTTGCCTATTTGATATTCTTACAACTTGTATGTTTTTGATGATTCAAAATATTATTACTTTGATTATTATTTCTCCTAACTTATTTTGAAAGAATTATTTTTCTCTTGTGTGTACTAATATTTCAGGGAATTCATACTCCGAATTGTTGAAGACTTCAAATCAAGATAAGTTTAAAGTTTATTGTAATAGAAGTCTATATTTTCCATTTTATTTAGTCTAAGAGAGTGTGGTTGTAATTGAGTAACTGAGCAAACACACACACACACACTGGGGGAGAGTTTAAAATTCATATTTTTTTAAATTGATTGTATTGTATGATTTCACTTCGTACGAGATGATATAGCTAGTTATTTTCCCCAATGAAGAGTCGAACGAACAAAAATGAAAGTTTTCTAAGTATGGATCATACATGATGATCCCAGTTCATACATGCTTTCATAAGTATGAACTTCTCGTGTCTGTTCTCACAAAAAAATTTTTTCTAAGTATGGATCTTACGGGATGATCCCAGTTCGTATATGCTTTTAAAAGTATGAATGTCTCGGGTTCATTCTCACTCAAAATTTTTTTTTTTTTAAGTATAGATTGTACCGGATGATACAAGTTTGTACATGCTTTCACAAGTACGAACGTCTCAGTTCTGATCTCACTCAAAAATATTTTTCTAAGTATGGATCGTATTGTATGAAACTAATTCGTACATGCATTCTAGAGTATAAAATTGTGAGGTCCTATTTTGTCCCGATGTTTCATTCAAATGAAATTTGAAAATTTTCATATTGTTCATCCCAGATGAACTTGGTTTGTACCTGATGATGATAGGTTATGAAATGATTTCATTCTGATTCATAACAGATTTGTATGAGACAATATTTAAACTATTTGTACGTATAAAATATGATCGTACTATATGAGCGTGTATGCTCAGAATTGAAAACTTCAATTTTCTAGACGGTTTTTTGTGTCCTTTGTATAAAATGTCCACTAAAAACTGACGTAAAAAATCTTTTCTTCGTAAATTTTCAAGGACAATTAAAAGAGATTGTGTGAGAGAGTGTTTGAGAGAGATTTCTTGCAAGTGGAGTGTGAAGGGTTCACAAGATTACTCAAAGTTAAGGATCTCTATGTGATTTGTATTTTTCACTCTTCCTCTTATCTTTTTAGATTGCTCATGAGAAGATCTTTAGAGAAAGATCTGATTCTCTGTCGACTCTTAGAGAGTGTGAATAGCCGAAGGTAATCTTCCTACACTTGGAGGGTGTAAAAGAATGAATGTACTCTTCCTACACTTAGAGGGTGTGAAAGAATGAAGGTACTCTGCCTACACTTGGAGGGTGTGAAAGGATGAAGGTTCTCTGCCTACACTTGGAGGGTGTGAAAGGATGACGGTTCTCTGCCGCACCAAGAATTAGTGGAAGAGAGTTTTGTGAAGGCTTCTCTACCTTGCTGTGGAGGCAAAAGGAGAGTCACTTTGGTAATAGTGCAATACTTGAATAGGGAATCTTTATAGAGTGGATGTAGGTCGTGTTTGACTAAACCACTATAAATCTTTATGTCGTTTAAATTTTCGCTGCTTACTTCAATTTTTTATTTCATGGTTGAAAATTTTGTTTTTAAATAACTTCAATTAACTTGCTATGAATCATTAACTGGTTTCAATTTTTAAATCTAAGAGAATTTTTTAAAATTACCAATTTACCCCCCGCCCCCTCTTGGTTAGTCTTGAGACATTAGCTTAGGTTTAACAACCTAATCAAGACTCAACACGAGAATTCTTAAGGAGTATTTTAGTTTTCAAAAGTAGCTATGATCATTTTTTTTTTCAAAAATAAGTCTAAACTTTAACTTTTATCATAGGCTCTAATACCACTTGAAAGTTCATCTTTGTCGTTAGACCTTTTAGAACTGTCTGAACATTAACTAAGAGGGGGGAATTGGTTATTTAAAAAAAAACTCTTGGATATTTGAAAACCTTTTTAGAAAATTAAATATAAGATCCTAAAGTATACATTTGTTTAAAGAAATGATTATCACAGGATTTTTCAACCATAGAATTTTAAATGTAGAAAATAAAATTTCAGGAATGATATATAATAAGATAAGAACACAGAATTTTATAGTGGTTCAATCAAACATTTCCTACATCCACTCTCTGGAGACTCAAAGTATTGCAAGAAAGAATAATGACTCTCTTTTTTGCCCCCACAGCAAGGCGGAGAAGCCCTTACAAACTCTTTTCCACCAACCTTGTTAGGTAGACAACCATCACCTTTTACAATCTCTAAGTGATGGAAGCATACCATCACATCCTATTTCACCCTCCTAGTGAAGGTAGAGTACCGTCACATCCTTTTTCACCCTCCTAGTTAAGGCAGAGTACCTTGATCTAATGTTAAAAATCTTCTCCTTAGAGCCTCCAAAGAAGATGGGCAGAAACTTGAAGATAAAGAGATTCTCACTTTGGGCAACCTTATGAATCCCCCACAACTCTCCTTCACTCTCTCATTTTTCACTCTCAAAAATTTCTCCCAAACACACTCTCAGTAGTCTATCTCAAGAGAAATTCAAAACAAAGGATAGTGTGTTAAATTTTAGGACTCTTTATATATAAAGCAAAAGAAAAATAATCCAAAAACTAAAATAAAAATACAAGTGAGCTGTCTTACATTCATACTGTATGATTGTAAATCATACTGTACAAATAGTTCACAAAATTAGGGCTTTATTTGATACAAACTTGGATGAACACACTCTTAGTCATCTATATGAATTAATATCGTACTATGTGAACTGTTCAAAAACAAATGTATCCATTTGGTACGATTATGTACGAACCTAATTTTATTCTCTATCAGTCAATTATATGATCTGACATTTTACTAGAAGATCAGTTTAAAAATAAATGAGTTTATTTGGTATGATCTGGTACCAACCTAATCTCATACTCTGTCAGTCGTATGTACAACCTTATATCATATTGTATGAATAATTTAAAAAAGGTATGAATTTATTTGGTATGATCTGGTACAAAATAATTTCATACTCTATTATTCATCTCTATGACATGACATCTTATAATACAAATAATTAAAAAATTCAAGCAATTAATTAATTAACTTCATTCTTGAAGGAACTATGTCAAATCATACAAAATGATTATATATCGTACAGTATGATTAGTTTCAAAAAAATTATCACTCTCCCCCTGTATGTGTGCACAGTTATCTAATTACAATCATGCTTTCTTAAACTAAAGAAATAAAATAAAAAAATATACATACTTTATTAAATGAAATCTAATTCCACCCTATCTTGAAGTCTTCATTAATCTGGAGTAGTATATGATTTTCTTAAAACGTTAGTGCATATAAAAACAAACAAAAATATTTAATATATATTAGGAATTAATAAAATTATCATAATAATAATATTTTGCTATCATCAAAAAATCACAATCTCAATCTTGATTCCTAAGTTGCAACACAATCAACATTTATTAGTATTGGTAGATTGAACCACAATATATCCTAAAAGATGTAACCAAGGGATCTTGATCGGCTATACCTTCATCCCCCATAATTATGTTTAAAACTCTGTTGCGCATTCTAACATTCCTTACACAAAGCTAAATATATTTTATCCTTAATTGAGAGTGTTATTCTAATGCGTTATGAGGGGTAATTAACTATGAGTGCTTGCGCTTATAAGAAGTAAAACCCAGATCTAAATAAACCCTGATGCTACTCTCAAGAGAAATCTTGTTAAATATTAAACTCAATATACCTTCAGATAAATTAAAGGGAACCGTAAATTCATGAGAGCGAGGTTCATGCCTGTAATTTTTATTTTTCCAAAGCGAACATATATGGTTTGACATCAAAGGTATTATGGTAGTTTTTAAAGGAGATGGTAATATGGGGCATTATTTGGTTTAAAAAAATTATACTTTGTAGATTAATTGAGCCAATGTGTTATAGTGAATATCAAGTGTGCTTAATAAGTAGATGGTGTGTTCTTAAGAGTCTTTCTAAGTTATCAATACTTCTTTATTGAGAGTATTAAGGCCTCAAAAAAATTAATGAAAATTTTCATGAATCATTTTGTTATGTTTCCTCAATCCCCATTTCTGGAGTTATTAGTGAGCTCTAATTATTCATTTATCATTATGATCTCTAAGGTGGTAATAATATAAGAGTATCAAATTTATTCATTCAAAATAATTAATGATTCAATAAGACAAAAATAGTGTGACATTCCCCCAAAAAAATTGTGTCAGCATGTTTGGAAAAAATTTATATCAAAATTGACTTTAAAACTATTAAAATTGCTACATAATTAGTATTGCAAATGAAGAGGATGTTTTGTACAAATCTCAAATTAAATCCAATGACTTTTATTCTCATTCTAATCTAATTTATATTAGGATATCCCCAAAAAAAAAAAAATTTAATCACTTACATGCATTTAGTACTACTAATTACATCAATTCTGATAATGCTCAGACATGCAGCGGTTGGTTTGTGTAAAGGCAACATCATATCATCTTAGAGAAATTTGAATATGGAATATAATATATATTTGTTGTGAAAGTTTACAAGAAATGTTCTAGAAAAGGTCAAAAGTAGCCCTTAAAAAATCAAACCATATGGATTATATTTTGCTAATTTTGGTAAATTTTCTTATCTCAAACATCTTATGCAACATATACTTCTTATTGAACTCTCATTAATAGAACTTATACTCTTCATAACAGCTACTCGAGTCCTATTAATATAACTCATGTTCATCATAATTGTTACAGTAGATGAGTAGCCAGCCATCTATCTATTTATGTATATAAATACTAAGAAAAATGTTATCTTCCAATGTTTTTAAGGATATTTAGTTGAGAGTTTTATGAGTGTTTTGTATTATATTTATAAATATTTGTATTTTATTTTTTTTTAATTTAAGAAAAATAAATACTAGATAAAATTAGGGATTAAAAATACTAAAACCCCTTAATTAGCCATGCAATTAAAATCCATGAATCAGACAATTTTCAAAACTTCTAGTTGTAATCTCATAGCCTGCATCATTTTCCCCAAATCTTGATCTTGTTTTGTATTAAAAATATTAAATATAAATAAGAGAGAGAGAGAGAGAGAGTAAATGATATTTTTTGAACAAGATTGAACTAAAAAATTATTTTAATATATTCAATTGCATTTAATTAAACAGCTACATTATTAAAATACATGTACTCTTGTCACAATATATTTCTATGGTGCATGCATTTTAAAATATTGTACCAAATAGTTCCTTTAATGCAATACAATATTCAAGATCATAAAGACCGCATATTGAAATATATATATACATATATGTTGATGGTACTTAGACATATTATCATTCCCCACTTTTTAATAATTTGATTAACTAAAATATATAGTTAATTGGATGATCATCTGAAATATAAAGCCCAACATAAGATTAACTCTTTATACATCTTAAGTCTCTCCCAAGGTCTGATTAGATTGGATCAAATTGGGTTACCATGTGTTAATCGTTAATTTTTTCGGCCTCCTGTTACTCTGGTGGCTATGTTCCCTTCTTTTGATTTTGTTCTTTTTTTTTTGATAGGCAACTCTCCGGTTTTGGAGGGATTGGCCTGCTGCTGCTCTAGTTTTTTTTCCCTTTGTATGGGCCCTGTCTGGCTTTATATTTATGCAGTGAATTTTTCTTTTGCTTGAGTTATCTTTTCTCTTGGTGGCATGAGATGAATGTGGATTTCCTTTTCCTGGGGAACTGGCATTTTCCTGGTGCTGTCTCGGGTGTGCTGGTTGATGCTTGGGATTGTTGGAGTGGTGATTTTTTGGTGGTGCTGGTTATTTGTTTGCCTATTAGTTGGTTTGTTGTTTCAGGTTCCTTAGAGTTGTGGCTTCTTGTTGGTTTGCTGGAGGTTTTCGTCTTAGATGGGGGTTTGGCTTATTGTTTGCATTTTTGTTGGATTGTTTATTCAGGTTGGCTCGATTGGTTATTTCTTGTTGTGTGCTGGAGGAGTTTTTCTGTGCTGGGATTTTGGCTGATCTTTGGCTAGTTTGTTGGATTTTTTTGATGGTTCCCAGGTATCTGGACACTCGGTGTGTCATTGTTGTTGGGAGATGTGGTTTGTTTTCCTTATTGTTGCAGTTCTTTTCTGTCTCTTGGTCTCTTTTGGTTGTGAGGTGGTCTCCCTTCGGATGTATCCTTTTTTGAGTTTATCTAATATTAAGTTTATGAACTTTATTTGCTATATGTTATGTTGTTTTTCTTTTGTACATCAGTTGAGTTTGCATGTTCATTTTTGGCCGATTAACTAGAAGACTTTCTTGGAAACCTGTAGCTGGGAGCATTTTGGCTATTTTTTGTTTAATCCCCTTTTTTGGGTGCTTCTCCCTAAGCATTGTAGCATGTTATTAGGTTTGTATGTACTGCTTTCTAGCGGGGAACTCGAGCTCGTAGTTTTTTGTTTTATTTATTTTTGTTGCACTTTAAGCAGTAGTGAGATTGAGTTCCCCTTAAGGACTTACAATATTTTTCTTAATTAACGTGTAGGCCCCTTCTGTGGGTTTCCCCTTAAAAAAAAAAAAGTATCTCCCTATTATACGCCCTTAGTATATCTTCTTTTAAATTCCATGCAAATCCTTCTACTTTGATATATTTAGAATAAAATATTATTATACATATTTTCAACATTATATTTCATTATCATTGATTTAATAGATAATTTTTTAGAGCTTAATCATTCTCGGATGTTGCTAATATCAAAAATTTAACTTGAAAAATAAGGTTTTGTTGGGAATAAGTATAATTTTTTTATAAAAGTGGTTGTGAAATTGTTGTAAAAATATAAATTTTTTGAATGTTGTCATAAAAAATACTTTTCAGTATAGAAATTCAAAAAAATAGTTGCCAAACCACTACAAAAAAGAGAGCATAAAGATATCATAATCTAGCAGTGGTTTTCAAATCGCTATTATAGGCGTTTTATAAAAACTATTTTAACCTCCACTAGAGGTTATAAAATCGTTATTGTTATTTATTTTCAACCGTGATTTAAACCACTATTTTTTCCTCGATTTAATCAGATTTCCTCTTTACCCTGCCCAATATGTTGATTCATGCCCTAGCGACGCTTAACCTCACCTCACACCAAGTTTTTAAACATACGCATGATGATTGACAGCCCGTTCTCACTTCACCCATTCGCGAGCTCTGCCACTGCCTCCCTCCCTTAGCTAAATGAACCAGTGGATCACCTTGTACCTGAGATTGTGGACAGTTTGCGAGTTCTTCTCGCTTGCCTATGATTTTTTTAATGTTCAAAGGTGCCTCCACTGATACCGATGTAGCTCTGACATTTGTCCAATCCGATGAGTGAGAAAATATAGAGTGGTAACCTAACAACATTTTGACAATATTTAGTTATGTACTGACAAATTATTTATTTTAGCATGCTATATCCATACACTACATGCAAGAGAAGTCGAGGGTAGCAACTAATATCTTCTTGCATGAGCTCTGCTGAAATGAAAGGAAAACCCAAGAAAGTTTGAACCATTAATCTGTGGTTTACTAAGAACCCTTCCCTTGCATACGTTGGATGGTAAGGCTCATGTTGATTCTTATTCCAGCTGCTATTATTTTCATTTTCTTTATGTATAAACATAATCAAGAGGGGGTAAGCAAATCTTGCATGAGAATGGCTTTGAGCTTTACATAGATATATTTTCATCAATTTTGATAGCAAAATACTTAACAACAACTTAAGCTAAACCCTTTTGTTAAACCTCCGTAAAAGAAAAAAGAAAGAAAACGGAAGCATTTTTGTCTTATTTTGCTTATGCATCATAAATACTTTAGCTTCTCTTTTTCTTTTTCCAACATTCAAAATTAATATGCTAGAGATGGGGATCATGAATTGAGATTTTAAAACTATATTTATTATTGTTATTATTATTATTATTATCATTATTATTATTATTATTATTATTATTATTATTAGAATACATAAGAGATTAGAATACATGAGATAAAATGAATTGTTTCCTAGATGTGATTTGTATAATGTGATGTGATTTGGACGTTTGGTTTCCCTCTATTTTCATAATATACACTTCTAGATTCTCTTTGTTCAATGAGAAGTCTATCTATCTAATATTGAAATGAGAATATACGGATGTGTTCTTTACGTTATGGAGTTCATATGCATCAATTTCATTATGAAGGACAAACTTTCATGCCATACAATACGACTTTATAGTTAAACATGTTAGAACTTGATATCATACAATACATCTTTATAGTTAAAGTATATCTAAAATCAGCTAATGTTCTTGTAATCTTGTTTATGGAAATGTATAAAGTAGAGCCCTCTCTTTCCCTTTTGATGCGATGTAGACACATGTTCTGTCATGTTAGTGCATCATTCTTGTGAATTTTACCATTTTTTTGTTGAATTAGTTTGACTCTGTTATAGTTGGCCAGATTATAATATTTCTTCTTTGATTAATCTAATATTATTATGTTATTGATAATCAAATGTTAATCAAATAACTTCTGTAATTGTTGCAATAATTTCTTTGTTGTATTATTGCATAATTTGGTTAAAAAGATAAAATTGAAATACAATTGGTAACTTACATGTATGGGGGAAGAATTGATATCTTCATTGAAACTCTTTGTTAGTGGTTTCTTGTGTTAACTTGATTTGTATTTATTTATTCTGATTTATTTTTCTAAAATCACTAACTACTATATTACTTCTTTTACGATCATATAGGGTTATCTTACAACATAGAGTTGACCCAATTATGACTTCATTCTCAGAATTAGTGTTAATGATTGAGAATGTCATTTTAGGTTGTTTATTTGTGGCTTGAGTTGTATTGAATCTTGTGGTCTCTATGATGTTATACTCATTTTCTTTGCAAATATAAAATATATATCTTTGTTAACCTCATAATATATAATTATGGGCTTTTAATAAATCTTGATATTTTCTAAAAGGCTAATATTTTTTCTATTTGATTGGTGATCTTCTTTTTTCTCAATGCTATGCAAAGTTGTTGAAGTCTTTAAGATTCAAGAATGCCTTAAAATTTTAATTTCTTTTGTTTTGCTTACAACCAAGGTACTTCTAAGCATGAAATTTTGTGGACTTTTGATAGGATGGTCCTAATGTTATAAGTCTCCATATCCTATTTTCAATGGTGTTGCTTGAGCATTTTAATAGATACATCTTATTCCATGTTAATGATATCAAATATGGGGATGCCATACTAAGTTGTTTTCCATATAAGCTTAGTTGGCATGTTGGAGAAGTGGCTATACTAGGGTGCAGGTTGTAACACCCAAAGATCAAATTAGAAGAATTGTATATTTATCAATTTAAAAATATATCAGAACTTCTATAAGTAATCAATATAAATAATCACCAGTGAAAGAAACTAACAATTACATATCTCAAAATATTACACTATATTTATGCTCCCAAAATCAATATATAATAGTCAAAATATTAGTATAATTATTATTATATTACAAACTTCTAACTACAAGAGAATAAAAAAATATAAACAAAATTAAAAGAAAACTTCAGAATATCTACCATCCTCACTCAAATTTGACTTGACCCCTTCCTTAACCTAAAATCATAAAAAAAAATCTACATAATAAGCTAAAAAGCCTAACAGGTAACCAAAATTCTATCATTGCTTTCAATGCAAGGTAAAAGAATATACATTTATGATTAGTTATACTCAAAATTAATCATCACTTAGTATGAGTAATAAAAATCTCATAAATATAATAAAATCAATATGACCACTAAAGTCAAAAGACATATATCAAATTTAATATATACGATAAATAGCACTATCACCCAATAAATTATCTTAGTATGTTATGCTATATTGAATCAATATGATTCCAATTATATTTATCAATCAATTCAATATACTATCATGTAAATATAATCATGGATATAATTATAAAAAGTAAGGCAAGATAATCTATGTTTAATGTTGTGTTTTTTCTGTACATATATTATATGTTATAACTATCCATTTGTTAATCACATATTATCTTTCATTTATTTTTATTAATCATTAATTTTTACATGTGGCTTTAAATAATCATTTAAGAGTCCTTAATTTTTACTCATAAGGACAATTTAATAAATTAGTTAAAGGCTGCAACTAGGATTACAACACCGCCTTTTATTTAATTGAAAGCTCTTTGGACCATCCTCCTATATAGGATATTATATTTTAAGAGTCAACTCATATTCATTATAGTGTTAACAACCAACCTTATGTAAATGCTATTATTTATCTATGAAATGTAAGTCAATATTATATATAAAATACAAAAATATATAAATACATGGAAATCTATCAAATTTGGATAAATTATATTTATTTAAAAAAATTTATCTTTTCACTTAACTGGTAAAAATTTAATATATATTCTTTTAAAAATGCTCATATTGATGAGATCTATCACAAACCAAAAGTTATACAATGAAAGTTTTACCAATACCAAATTTTCCTCATCTTTTAGTAACAAAAATATAAATTTGATTAGAAATATAGAAAAATATATAATCACTGACATAAAAAAGGGGCATTGTTCCTTGCAGTGGGACAAATAAAATTATCAATAGGATCGACGAGCGCAAATCAATGTAGCCTCATTAATATAATTATCAAAAATATATAATTATCAAAATAAAAAAGGGTCATGGTTTCATGAACTCAATATAGACTCATTGAACAACTTGTGGCATAACAAGATCAATTGGTTCATATTCTTACGAAAGCACTCTCCACAACTCATTTTACTATCTTACTATACAAGTGAGTTTGAGAATATTATATACTTTGATATTATATTTGTTTCGTTTAAGGATATTTCAACTTATTTTATTTCACTCAAAATTAACATTATATGTTTTTTTAGTTGAGTTATAGTTTTGCAGCCATTGATCTTTAATTTTATTGCTATTGTCTATGCTTACTAATAAACCTTTAAAAAAAAACTTGAAAAATAGTGGTGGCTTTAACCGCCACTATTATAGTGAATTAGCTGCGATTTTATTATTATTACCTCAAGCTAATAAATTTATTATTATTTCTCTATTATGTAATTTATGTAACTAATTGTAATATAAAGGAGTGATGGATTGATCTTAATTGTTATATCCAATGCATAATAATCGAATATTAATTTTATTTAAAATGTAATAAATAATATAAACTATTAAAATTATTAAATAGCATCCAAATAAATATTCATTTTTTTTTTAGAAGTGCTAATCAGCAATAAAATAAAAAAAGGCAAAGAAAAGCCTAGATACATGCTAAGTGAGGATTAAACGACCTCTCACTTTCTTCCTTTATTAATTTAACAAAGGAAGAAGGAAGGTTATCCTCCAAAAACATGTCCCAATCAAAATCAAAGGATAAAGCTAAGTTAGCACAGTAATCCGCTAACTTATTACATTGGCGATTAACACAATTGAAGATGACATTATTGAATTTACTAAAGAAAGATATACCTTTATCTTCCAATGAGTTCTCTAACAAAATCTTCGATTTGCTGTACAATTTTTGAAGATATTGGAGAACATTTTTATTGTCACCTTCCAAAATAATCCCTTTTAGATCTCTTGCCCATTCATGGGAGATACCTTCCAAATCTTTGAATGCCAAAAGCTCCATTTGTGCACTATCCCAATGCATCTTCTTCCTTTCAAAAGCAAAAATAAATCTTCCTTTATCATCTCTTACCACTCCAACGATCCCAGCTCTATAATTCTCCGTAATGGCTGCATCAAGATTGATTTTAATCCACTCAGGTGGAGGAGGATGCCAATAATATGAACGCAGTCCATTGGACCGATAAGCATCCCAGTGGTCTAAGTTGAAAAGTTCTTGCTTTACCGAGCTAAGAAAGCTCAAAACTGAAGAAGCAATCACCAACTTACTACTTCCAGAATTTCCATGTTTTACTTTGCATCTATTGTTCCAAACCATCCATACGGTTATGACATAAATTCTAGCAGTCATGATATCATGATTTGTCAATTTACTAAGACCGTTGTTGAATTCATGCCAATTATTGAAAGAAGGAATATTGAATCCCCACTCTTGTAACACCTTAAAAACTTCTGAAAGCTTAAAACAGTTAGCTGTGATATGATCCAAATTTTCAATTACACCACATCCCATTGGACACAAAAAATTAACATACAGCTTTCTTCTAAAAAGAAAATTTTCTGTAGGAATAGCATCAATACTTAATCTCCAAAGAAAGAGCTCTACCCAAGCATTAATTTTTAATATGTGAATCCATGAAGATGTTACCTTTGAAGCAACATCTCCATAATGATCTTCAATAAGCAATGCAGAAATGGTTTTACTCGTCAGCTGTTTTTTCAATTCCAGTTGATCTCTGTTTTCATGGCTGAAATATGCACCTCTCGGATGATATTCTGAAGTTCTATCCCAAAAAATTGGTTCAGTTTTTCAGAATTCCAATTTCCTTCTTCTATAAAATAATCTAGTGAAGTTATCTCCTCATCAAGTCCCCCAACAAAAATTGGCCATTTAAGAAGGCTCTTGCAAGAATCCATTTATCCTGTAAAACATTTATATTGGAACCATTAGCAATTTTCCATCTAACAAATTTTTTAAGAGTCTACCATCCACTTATGATGATTTTCCAAGTAATAAAACCTCCTTTATACTCATCCTTACTCAACCACAATTCACCATATTTTTTCAACAATTTTCTTTTCAACAAGTTACTTGGTTTCTCAAAGAGATTCCAAGCAAACTTAGCTCTAAGAGATCAAATTCTTGAAGTGATTGATTGAAGGCCCAAACCACCATATTTTTTTGGGGTACATAATAGCTCCCATGTAACATAATGTAAACCTTTTCTACCATCCATTTTGTTCCAAATAAAATCTCTACTAATTCTTTCTATCTCATATAGAATTTTCAAAGGAACAAGGGTATTCAAAATCAAAAAAACTTGAAGACATATGCATGTTGCTCCCTTCATTCATTCTCTTCATAGATTTATCCAACAATACTTGGAAATCACTTTTCTTTAACCTCCTCAAAGCAATTTTTATCCCCAGATAATCCAATTCTTTTACAGGTTTGAAGCCCAGCATTTTTGAAATCTATTTCTTCCTCCTACTTATCACAGAATTACCAAAGATCAAGGCTGATTTCTACTTGTTTACAGTCTGACCTGTCCAGCTGCATAAAGTTTGATAATGTTCTTAATTTTCTTCACATTGTTCACTCTAGCATCCGAGAACAATAACACATCATCTGCGTATAAAAGGTATGAAATTTTAATTGCATTGGAGCAAATACCGATCCCCAATTTATTTCCTCTGCAATAGAAAACATTAGATAAAAGCTGAGAGCAAATTATAAAAAGGAATGGAGAGAGTGGGCATCCTTGACGAAACCCACATTTACCCTCAATAAATTTGGATCTCTTCCCATTGATTAATATAGAAAATCTAGGAAATGACCCACAATCCATCAACAGCTCCATGAATCTATCTGGGAATCCTAGATCCTTCATCATCTTCTTTAAGGTCAACCAACACATACTATTGTATGCTTGTTCCATATCCAATTTGCCAGCTAAATATCCATTACTAGCTTTGGAAAATCTCAGCTTGTTGAAAACCTCTTGAGCTAAAAGAAGATGACTAGATATCGATCTATTTTTAACAAAAGCCACTTGATCTTCAGAAATGATTCTAGGAATCACTAAGACAAATCTATTTAAGAGTATATTCGATACAATCTTATAAATAGAGTTACACAAGCTGATAAGGCGGTAATGAGCAGGAGTTAAAGAATTGTTGGATTTTGGAATAAGTACTACCAAAGTATCCTTCCATTCTTTGCTCATTTTACCAGTAGAGAAAAAGAGGCTCACCGCTTTAAAAACATCACTACCAATAATTTCCGAATAGCTTTTGAAGAAAGAGTGAGTCAATCCATCACATCCTGGAGCTTTATTATTCCCTAACCTCATAACAGCCTCCTTAACTTCATTTGTTGATAGCTCTTTATTTATCCAAATCTTGTCATCTTCATTCAAAACCTTCCATGGATTCGACCAATTCTCTAAATTGCATTTCCTTTCCTTCCATTTCTCTAGAAAGAAAGAAAAGAAAACATCTTCCACTTCCCTTTGTTCTTCGGTGATATGTCATTCCTGATTTTTAACTTGAGATATCCAATTGTAATTTCTTCTAGCATTGGCAAACAAATGAAAGAACTTGGTGTTTGAATCACCCTCAACATTCCACTTTACTTTTTCCCTTTGTTTCCACCACATGTTCAAGCGATTGAGAATAATATTGAGTTCTTTTACTTTAGATCTAAGCATCCAAAGCTTCTCATCTTCTAGCCATCCGTTAGTAGCTTCCTCTTCTTGGAGTAAAATAATTTTAGCATTTAATCTGGATTTGACCTTAGAGAAATCTTCAAGTTTATTCCTGCTCCAATGGAATAAATCTTTTAATGCTCTCCTACATTTCTTGTTTAGTATTTCCATGTCATCTCCTCCAAAATACTTCTTCCAGATTTTCGAAACAATGTGTTCTGACGTCTTGTATGATAACCATACATCTTCAAATTTAAGAGATTTTGCCATACTTCTAGTTTCATAAAAAATTTTAAGCACAATGGGGCAATGGTCAGATGCCACTCTAGCTAAGTGTCTTACCGTTGCAATTTGAATCTTTTGTATAGCCATAGTGTTCAATAAGCAACGGTCCAGCCATTCTAAAATTCTTGCACTTCCAACTTTATTATTACACCAAGTATATCTTGGACCAACCATCCCAATATCATGAAAGTCTTCATACACTTAAGCATGTCTAAGGAACCTTGAGAGAGGACAAATTTCTTACCTCCTCTCTTTTCCTCTTGTGAAAAAATGCAATTAAAGTCCCCTCCAATTATTGATGGAATTTTCCTTTGTGATTGTTCTTGTATACATTCCCATAACAATCTTCTCTTGTGAGCCTCCTTGTTTCCATAAACTGTAGTAATAATCCAACTACCTTTATTAAAGACTTTTAGATCACCAATAACACATTGATCAATAGTATTTATCACTGTGAAAGCAGCAATATCAGATCTCTATAGAATCATGATTCCACCTGATAATCCCTCTGAAGGTAGAATGAAAAAATCCCAATTAGGACCCATAATCCTATCAAACTCATTCTTATAAAAAGAGCTGATTTTAGTTTCAATTAAACCCACAAAGAAAACCTTATAGTCTTTAATGAACTCCTTCATATATAGAGAGGCTTCCTTTTTTTTAGCCCCTCTACAATTCCAAAATGCAATGGAATCCATTAAACATTAATTGGGGAGTAGCCCCCAACCTTCTTTCTTCCTTCACCAAGTCTTCCACGGTTTTTATTCTTAATAGGTCCTAACAATTTTAATTCTTTTTCCAATTTGCATTTAGGCACTTCTTCAATCAACTCATTGTTGTGCTCCAATACCAACATATCTCCAGAGACTTTGCCCAGCTCTGAATCATCTTCCTTAGCCATTTTACCGTCTTCAACAGTCACCAAAGATTTTTGGTTGACATTATTAATCCTGTCACTATTCAACGATTGGAGGATAGAGAATTTATTTTCATCTATCAGAGAGATCAAAACTTTATCATTCAATTGTTGAACATTGTTCCGTTCAGGATCCTTGATGGAAGGATCTTCTCTATTCAATTGTTGCACAGTGATTTGTTCAGAATTTTTGCTGGAAGAACCTCCTGCTTCATGATAGGGAATACCTGAGTTCGCAAGTAATCCATTAGGATATACTTGAGTTCGCAGGCAACCCTTTCCCAATGTGTTATCCGAATTAAAAGGGTTAACCACAGCCATATTGTAGTCCTGAAACGTCTCAGCAGCCCTTATAGGCCTTATTTCCCCTTCTTCAAAATTTTCAGCACTAGTATCACCTTCTCTAGGAACAATGTGAACTAAACCTTCATTAAGGCCTTCCTCTACCACCTATTGTATATCATTCCTGATTGATGCAGGCATATCAACGTTTTTAACATATCTGAGAGAATTTTTCTTGAATTCCTGATTGCTCTTCTTTGCATTTCTTCTTCTGTTGTTGTTTAACATAATCCAATGCCCATAAGAAGGTATGATAGGATCTTCTTTATTGCTTTCCTTTGACTTTTCTCCTCTAATTTCCTTTCCATCTACCTCTATTTGCGGATTATTCAAATTTTTTACACATTCCATATTCACATGCCCAATTTTTCCACAACCAAAACAAAAGTTAGATACCTTCTCATATTCTACCTTTTGAAAGAACCTTTCGGCCATACTATCCACCCAAACTCCTAAAGGAAGAGGTTCATAAGGCTTAATTTGTACACAAACTCTTGCAAATTCTCTCCTACCCCAATGGAACATATTTCCGTCCAACATAAGAGGTTTACCAATTCTTGAAGCAATGCAAGCAACATTCTTCTCATCCCAACATTGTAGTGGCAAATGTGGCATTCTTATCCATATTGGGGATGTTAAACCCTTAATAGAAGAAGTATGAAATTCTGGGGACCATTTCTCCATGCCTTCATGCCTATTATATGTCCATTAACATACAAAGGGCCACCTGAATGGACAGCTTCCAGCATTTCTTCAGAAGAGAAGGAGCACAAGAACCATCCTCCACCCAATGTAGTAAAGTGGAATTTCTCAAAATGAATCCATTGCTTTCTTATTTCCCAAGCCACTAAATAAGAAGGGATGACTTTTCCAAATACTTTAATAACCATTGAATTAGCTAAAATTTCTGAGTTCTTCTTCTCATAATCTTCATGTAATTTCATTGCTATTCCATCTTCAGAGTAAACCACTTCTTCGTCTTTGAAATCCAGCTTAATGTATGGCTTATTGCTCCAAGGATTAACATTTCCTAACCCAATTAAGCTTTTTCAGCATTACAACAGGAAGCTTATCTACATGCATCTCCTTCCTTGAGTCAGGTTCTAAAATACAATTTTTGTTAAACAAATCCCGAGAATTCTCATTTATCTCACTATCTCACTGCAACTAGGTCCAGAGATTGCATTCGAATTCCCGAATCGATTAACAAATAATTTCATTCCAGAAGTTGAAGCATTCATATCAGAAGGATAAGCTTTGGATTTAAAACTGTTAGGAGTAACCAAATTTAAAGTTTCGTCAATTGCCTTACCTTTACCCTCCACATATTGAATTTTTTTAGGAGAATTCTCAGAAACTTCTTTGATCAACAAAGGACCTTGACGATTAAATAGAGGATTTTGAATCCTTTGAAAAGAATTCGAATTCTTCAAGCCATCCTCCGCATCAGTAAGCATCGTCTTGACCTTCAGATACGGAGACTTTGACGTCGATGACGCAACCGGAGACTTCGACGTAGGTTTGCGAACCTCTTTAGACACCAAGTCTTCCTTCTGGATTCGCCGGCGGCTATCCGCCGCCATCATCCACAGCCGTTCCTTAGAAACAGGAACAAAAAATGGAAACAAAAATTTTGAAATTTTCAAAACTTTCTCTCTCTAACGGCTGAAAACTCTCCACGGTAAAATCAAGAGAAACCTAAATAATTTCAACTCCAAATAAATATTCATTAGTGTCCAAAAAAATGGTCTCTAATATGTCCAATTTTAGCGACCAATACTAATTAGTGGTAGCTAATTTAGCAACCAAAAAAAATTTTGGTCGCTAAAAGCCTTAGCGACAAGGTTACTGTGACAAATCAGTGACCCAAATATTTTTTGTCGCTATTTGCTTTAGCGGCCAAATTATCATTTTTAGCGAACAATTTTGCTGACGCTAATTGCCTATTTTTTTGTAGTGCCAAGGTTGAGAATTAAACATGGATATAATGATATCTCTTAATTCATTAGTGCTGAAGAAAAAAGTTATATGCAAAATTGTTTACCATAGAATTGAAATCCCTGACTAAATTCATAGCTTGCAATTATATTTAAAAACTATTAATTAGAAATTTATTTGTTAACGCCTTAATTGAAAAACTAGTTTCCATTCAACTAAAGTCCTAGTGCGATTGGCTTCTTGAACCATAGCTAGAATAATACAGACTTTGCAATTGAATACCATCTTCCTCACTGGCTTAACACTTATTTTCCTAGCCAATCACCATGACCATATCCTATATTATGTTATTTTATTATTTAATATAATAAACTTTATTACATTAAAAGTGTGATAATAGGATATTATCATCTCTAACATGCTCTATCTCCCATATAAGGCCTACACATTGATATAGCAAAAATGATTACAAGACCATAAATGGATTGCTAGCTCACTAATGCTCAAAGAACTACAACCAATAAATACAAAACCAAAAACCCTAGAGAGTAGCCGAACCCAAAAGAAGCCCAAAGCTTAGATAGACAATCAGCACATCAAAATTGGGAGTATCCAAAACACAACTCATCAGCATATCCATATAGAAAGGTCATCCAAGCTAGCCACACGATAACAAAGAAAGAGCATTGTCTTTATCCAAAATAGCTTATCGAAGCACCTGAACAAGCCCAAGTAATAGTCCAGCAAGCAACAACTCTAATGATAGTAAAAGTCACAGCTCGCCAACAGTCCAAGTAAGGAATAAAACATCTGAATCTGCTAGACAAAATAAAATAAAAGACATAAAGAAATTGCTAGGAAGTAACAAAAGACATCACCAGGAAGAGATAAAAATATCCACAGCACACCAAAAGAAAGAGTACTCAAATGGGCACTCCCCACGAACATGAATCCAGAACATCCAAAAATCGAAGAGTAAATAGACAGGAGTCTAGATACACAAATTGGAGCAAAGACTAATCCTGAGCGGGTAAGGAGAAAAAATATATAAGGAAAAGAGCAACGAAACAAAACCCCATTAAACTTTAACAATGATATTCAGAAAACCTAGCTTATCCATTCTTACCAATCCTTTAAGCATATGGAAATTAGAAAGGGAGGTATAAACCTCCCTATTATGTAGATAAGCACCTTTCCTATCTAGTAGATAAGCACAAGAATTACCTCAACAAGAAATATGGGAAATGGAAAAATCAATCTGATGCAAAAGAGTCAAGATACTTCTAAAAATTTAGAACTGAGAAGAATTGTTGCAAACTTTAATCTTAATGAGATTAACAATAATTGATGAATCAGATTCAACCCAGATATTCCTTATGCCAAATTGTAAGCATAATTTAAGACCAATAAGAAGGCTAGAGGCTTCAGTAATTAAAATATTACCCTGATAAACTTTATCATCAAAGGAAAAGATCATATCACCCTTAGAATTTCTAAGGATACCCCCACAACCAACACCAGCCTTAGAGAAAGAGCCATCAACATTAAGCTTTTACTGATTCAAGGTCAGTTTAATCCAATACATAATACAAAAATAATTCCTAATGTTGTTGATGCATGCAAATTTTAGTTTATTTTTGTTTTTATTATAATTTGAATATTATAGTTTTTTTTATGCTATCCTAAGATGGAAAACATCTAATGATCATGAGTAGGTAGTGCTTGGGCATGGAAATCCTTGGGTGTGCTAGCTACTTAGGTTTTTTGGTCTTTTCGGCTTTTGTTACTTCTCGTGTTGGGCCTTGGCTGCTTTAGTTTTGAACTGAATTCATGGGAGCTACTTGGTTCTAGCTCATTAATTCTTGAGCTGATGTTTTAGCTCAATATTTGGAGTAATTGCACTTGACAGCTCATTATGTGGAGTGGTTTTTTGCCTCATTCCTTTCCCTCTGTCTCTTCATTTTTTTCCCTCCTGGATCTCTTTCCTATGGGTTGTTCTGATTCCCCTGGTTTTTGGTTCCATCTCCTGTGTTATCCCTCGGTTCCTCCCTTGGCTACTTATCTTGTGGCTACTTTACCCGGTTTCTCATGTTGCTTTTTTGGGTGTTGTTGTGGAATTAATTCTTGCTTTTTTGATTGGTTCAGTTTGAGGTGAAATGACTATTTGGCTGCCCCCTTTTCTCTTATAAGTTGGAGATGTTTTTATCATGAGAAGGTTGTTGATTATCTTGAGAAAGGTCTCTAAAAACCTGAGGGTTTCTTCTTCCTTTTTGGAAAAGCTTGAGAGCTTATTACATTTCGCTTTTCCTCCTCTCTTTTTCATCTTGGGCTTCTAACCTCTTCTTTTCTCCACAAGTTTCACTCCACTTGTATCTTTCTTCTTAAGCTATTGGAAGGTGTTTGTTGGCTGATTTGGTGATATTTTTCGGAGGAGTTTTGTTGGATGTTGGACCCTTGGTTTGCAAGCCCTTAAGCACTTATCTTATATTACCTACTTTTTGTTGCATGTGAGGAAACTGCTTGCCGGTTATTCTGAGAATAGTTTTTTTTTTTATTTTTAAATATTGTTTTGTTTGTTTAACTTTGGCTTGTTTTGGTATTTTGTTTGGATGTCAGCTTTCTAGTTTGAATCGAGTTTAGTTTTATTATTCCTAGTGTTCTCCTCTATTAGCTCTTTCTTTATAATTTGCCTACATCAAGTTTTGTATCAGAGCAAGTTAGTAAATCCTAAGTTGGTGTGAGTCTCTTTCTTAAGAAAACTAAAATGGCTAATAATCAAGGGGATTGGCAACAAATGATGCAAGAGTTAGCAGATTTACAAAATAAAATAAACAATATGGCTAATACTCTTACAAATTTAAATGTCAACAATCCTAATGTTTAAACTTTTAAAAATGAGGAGGAAAACCCTAGGAAAAAAAATAGGCGACAAAGAGATTGGGATTATGGAATTAAAATTGATTTTTATAATTTTGAAGGAAAATTACAACCCGACCAATTCATTGAATGGGTAGAAAAAGTGGATCAATTTTTTGAATGGAACGAAATATCGGATAATAGGAAAGTCAAATTTGCAAGCTTAAAACTCATTGGTGATGCACTCACATGGTGAAAAAATATTCTAAATAATATACTAAGGCGAGGGAAAGAAAAAATTCAAAACTGGAAAAGACTGAAAGAGAAATAAGAAGGAAATTCCTGCCTTCAGACCACACACAAACCATCTTTCAATAATTTAATAACCTGCGTCAAGGTAATCAATCTGTTGAAGAATATAATAAAACTTTTTACAAACTCCAATCTAGAAATGAATTAGATGAATCCGATGAGGGAATTATCACTAGATATATCAACAGTCTGAAATGGAAATTTTTACCACATAATTAAAATCGGTGAGTCTTGTCGAATGACACTAAAAATTGAAAAGCAAAATCAAATGGTCACAATAAAATAACTGAAACATATAAGCAAAGACATACTGGCGGGATTAAAACTTAATCTTCACAAACTTCTGTAGGAACATCGAGTGTGTGAATTAAGACATTTGAAACTCAAAATATGGAAAAAGGTAAAGGAATAATGGGTCTAAACTAAGTGAACAACCAAAATTAATTGGGCCATGTTATAAATGTGGGCTTTATGGTCATCTCTCTATGGCTTGTAAGAAAAACAACCCACTAAGAAATAATTACATTAAAAATGATGAGGAAATAGAAAAAGAGGAAGAAAATGAATTTGAACCTGAAAAGAAAATTGAATTGGAAAAAGTTAATGTAGATGGCGATGAAGGTGAATAACTTTTAGTAATCCGATAAGCTTTAACTGCTAAAATGGAAAATAAGGATAGCTGGCTTAGAAGAAACATTTTTAAAACCACTTTCATAGTTGAGGGAAAAATTTGCACTCTAATGACTGATAGTGGGAGTTCAGGAAATTTTGTTTCACAATAAATGGTTGATAAGCTCAAATTAATATCTAAACCACTTGCCAAATCTTATAAAATCTCTTAGTTCAAGGAAGGGGGCGAGGTTCCTATAACAAAATAATGCACTATTAATTTAACAATTAAAACTTCTTATAAAGATCAAGTTGTTTTTGATGTTGTACCTCTTGAAGTTTGTCATATCTTATTGGGTCGTCCTTGGCAATTCGATCACAAAATCATTCATAATGGGGAAAATAGTACCTACACTTTGATTTAAAATAATAAAGAATTCACTCTTTATCCTAAAAAACACATTCCTGGCCCGCTTGCCAAAAATATCAAAGTTGCAAAAACAAACACTCCTGAACTACTTCTTAGCACAAATGAGTTGAAACAATCTGAGGTAGCTTACCTAGTGCTAGGAATAGAAACTGATTTAACCTCTAAAATTATTAAAGAAACTCAACATTTAATTGATGAGTTTTCTGATATAACACCTGAAGAGTTAGTAATAAGTTTGCCACCAATGAGAGACATTCAACATCACATTGATTTAATACTTGGAACCACATTGCCTAATCTTCCCCATTCCATAATGAGTGCAACTGAACATGATGAGATTTTTAAGTAAGTGTCTGAACTATTAGAGAAGGTTTTGATTAAGGAAATCTTAAGCCTTTGTGTTATGCTTGATTTAGTTGCTCTTAAAAAAGATGGAACCTGGAGGATGTGTGTGGATAGTCGGGTTATAAATAAAATCACTATCTAGTATATATTTCTAATTCCTAGGCTGGATGACATGTTGGACGTGTTAAGTGGTGCCAAAAAATTTTCCAAATTTGACTTGAGATGTCGGTATCACTAGATTAGGATAAGACTAGGAGATGGATGGAAAACTACTTTAAAACTAAGGAAAGATTGTATGAATTGCTTCTTATGCCTTTTGGACTGTCTAATGCTCCTAGTACTTTTATGAGAATAATGAATCTTATTTTGAGACCTTTTATTGGAAAGTTTGTTGTTATGTATTTTGATGATATTATGATTAATAGCATTCACCCTTCTAAGCATCTTAATCATGTGAAGCAAATTCTGCAAACTCTAAGAGAGCAAAAGTTGTACATCAATCTTAAAAAAAGTTCTTTTATGACCTCAAGTTTAACATTTTTTTGATACACTGTGTCTACTAAGGGAATAAAGGTTGATCCTGTAAAAATTGAGCTAATTCAAAACTGTCCTACTCCTAAAAATATCAGTGAGGTGAGAGGATTTCATGGCTTAGCTTCTTTTTATCAAAAGTTTATTAAAAATTTCAGTTCTCTAATTGCCCCTATCACTGGTTGTTTGAAAAAGGAGTCTTTAAGTGGACACCTCAAGCTGAACAAACTTATTAAATAATCAAGATAAAAATGAGTCAAGATCCCATCCTTAGCCTTCCAATTTTTGAAAAGGTTTTTGAAGTTGATTGTGATGCCTCTCACATTGGTATTGGTGTTGTGCTTAGTCGAAAAGGAAAGCCTATTGCTTACTTTAGTGAAAAGTTGAATGATTCTCACTTTAAATATTCTACTTATGACTTGAAATTTTATACGATTGTTCAAGCTTTGAAAATATGGAGATATTATTTAATTCAAAAGGAATTTTTTTTAAACACTCACCACAAAGCTTTGCGATTTTTGGGCTCTCAAAAGAATCTGAACAAAAGACATGTCAAATGGACCTCTTTCTTGCTAGACTACTCTTTTCTTATTAAGCATAAAACTTGGGTGCTAAACAAAGTGGCCGATGCTTTAAGTAGGAGGTCTCATCCATTGGTAATTTTTTACCCAACCATAACATCTTTCGATTTCTTAAAAGACACTTATGAGAATGATCCAAATTTTAAGGGTATTTGGGAATCTTGTCTTACTTCTGGAATTGACCAATCTGCTCAATTTATCATTCAACAAAGTTTTTTATTTAAAGGTTCTAGACTTTGCATTATAAAAAAATCTTTAAGAGAACAACTGTGCAAGAACTTCATAGTGGGGTTTCGGGTGGACATTTTGGTCAAGGAAAAACTGTTGCCTTAGTGGAAGAATAATATTTTTGGCCTCATATGAAAAAATAAATTGCTAAGCTGGTGAAACAATATAAAATCTATCAAGCTTTCAAGGGAACATCTCAAAATATTGGTTTGTATACTCCCCTTCCTATTCCAAATAAACCTTGGGAAGATATCTCTATGGAATTTTTTTTAGGGCTGCCTGTTACTGCAAGAAAATATGATTTTGTCTTTGTTGTTGTGGACCGATTTAATAAAATGACACACTTTATTCCATGCAAGAAAACTTCTAATGCCTCATATATTGATGATTTATTTTTTAAAGAAATTGTACGTCTCCATGGCATTCCTCGAACATTTGCTTCTGATAGGGATACTAGATTTCTGAGTCACTTTTGGAGAACACTATGGGCTAAGTTAGGAACTACTCTTCAGTTTAGTAGTGCTTAATATCCATAAACTGATGGTCAAACTGAAGTTGTCAATCGAAGCATAGGGAATTTACTGAGATGTCTTGCTGGTGAGAAACCATCCCAATGGAATTTGATGTTGCCCCAAGCTGAGTTTACATATAATAATTCTATTAATTTCTCCATGGGTAAAACTCCCTTTGAGATTATTTATGGTCAGACTATACCTCACATTTTAGATAGAAATTGTTTGCCTTTACCTAATAAAGTTAGTGTTGAAGCCATAGAAACTTTTGATCATATCAAATCTGTCCAACAGCAAGTCCTTGAAAAACTCTAAATGGATAATGTTAATTACAAATCTGCTACTGACAAACATTAGAGGGAAGTTTATTTTAAGGAGGGTTACTTGGTTATGGCTTACTTTCGTCGCCAACAGTTTCCTGTTAGTACTTTTGGTAAATTAAGAAGGAAGAAATTTGGGCCTTTTTGTATTCTATGAAAGTTGGGCATGAATGCATATCTCCTGGATCTTCCTATTACTGTTAGCACTTCTCCTGTGTTTAATGTTTCTGACCTTTCTTTATATGAAGGAGATTTTTATGATTCTATGGAAGTTAAAACTTTGCCACTTTCCACATCAGTTGTAAATAATGATGATCAGGTTAAAGATGTTATTGATGTCTGAGTTACTAAGACTAGACATGATGAGCACAAGAGTTTCTTGATTAAATGGAAAAATCATCCATTGACATACTGTAAATGGATGGATGCTATTGAGTTGAAAAATTATCATCCGGATCTTTTTCAAAAAATTGTTGAAGCCTTCTCCTAAGGAGATGAGATTCTCCCACCAGGGGAGAATTGATGCATGTAAATTTTAGTTCATTTTTATTTTTATTGAAATTTGAATATTATAGTTTTTTTTTCTAAGTTATCATATGATGGAAAACATCCAATGATCATGAGTAGGTAGTACTTGGGCATGGCAATCCTTGGGTGTGCTAGCTACTTGGGTTCTTTGATCTTTTAGGCTGCAGTTGCTTCTCAGGTTGGGCCTTGGTAGCTTTGGTTTTGAGCTGAATTATTGGGAGCTACTTGGTTCTAGCTCATTATTGCTTGAGCTTATGTTTTATCTCATTATTTGGAGGAGTAATTGTACTTGATAGCTCATTATGTGGAGTGGTTTCTTACCTCTTTCCTTTCCCTATGTATCTTCATTTTTTCCCTCCTGGCTCTCTTTCCCGTTGGCTGTTCCAGTTCCCCTAGCTGTTGGTTCCGTCTCCAGTGCTGTCCCTTCGGTTCCTCCCCTGGCTACTTGTCTCATAGCTACTTTACCCAATTTCTTATGTTGCTTTTTTGGGTGCTATTATGGAATTAATTATGGTTTTTTTAAATTGGTTCAGTGGGAGGTGAAATGAATATTTGTCTACCCCTTTTTCTCTTATAAATTGGAGATGTTTTTGTCATGAGAAGGTTGTTGATTATATTGAGAAAAGTCTCTAAAAACCTGAGGGTTTCTTCTTCCTTCTTGGGAAAGCTTGAGAGCTTGTTCCATTTCTTTCTTCCTCCTCTATATTCCATCTTGGGATTCTAACCTCTTCTTCTTTCCGCAAGTTCCACTCCACTTGTATCTTTCTTCTTGAGCTATTGGAAGGAGTTTGTTGGCTGATTTGTTGACATTTGCCGAAGGAGTTTTTTTGGACGTTGGACCTTGTTACTGTGGTGGACCCTTGGTTTGCAATCCCTTAAGCACCTATCTTATTTTACCTGCTTTTCATTCCATGTGAGGAAACCGCTTGCTGGTTGTTCTGAGGATTTTTTTTTTTAATATTGTTTCATTTATTTGGCTTTGGTTTGTTTTGGTGTTTTGTTTGGATGTCATCTTTCTAGTTTGAATCGAGTTTTATTCTACTAGTCCTAGTGTTATCCTCTATTGGCTCTTTCTTTCAAATTTTCCTGCATCATTTGTAAGGCTTGAAATTAATTTGGAAAAATTTGTCCAAGACATCACACCATTAAGTGCTTAGGTTTTAATAAATTAGCATTAACCATTTGATGAATTTTCACCTTAAGGAACATTAAGATCCTATCATAATTCATTTTGACACCCAAATATTTACTATTATTTCTTTCCATCCATAAAAGCCAAAAAATAATCATAGGGATAAGAATAGCAATATGACCAGCCCTCCATTTATAACAGCAATTCTCTAACAAACATAAATAATTATTCATATTATTAAAACAACAATCAAGAGCATTTTCCAATAAGTTCCATATTTTGTAAGCAATAGGCCCATTAAGAAATACATAATAAATGGTTTCTACTTGAGGGCAAAATTGACATCTAGATACAATATTGAAGCCCTTAGATAAAAGCCTCGTGTCAACTAGAATAAAATTGAGTATGCAAATAGGAGTATTAAAGCTCCAAATTTTATAAAAAAACTATAGAATTGTCCATTTTGGATATAATATTGTTCCAAACATCTGGAATAGAATTCACTTTCTTTAGAAATTTTAAAAATCATCTTATAAGGACAATTAAAATCCAAAGGAATGCTCAAAATCCTATTACCCACCGATATTGGGAGAACATCAATAAGTCAAAAATAGTCCCTGTTGCGGATCTATGGCTTATGATTTTGATGATAGCAAACATTCTTTTTTCTCTACAACTACCTTATATACTGACATTTCAGGTTCACACGATCGGAGTGCAATTTGAAATCAGCTCAAGATTGGGTAGACTAGATCTGAGTCAGTTTGTAATTTTTTTCCTTTCTTGAGTCTGTTGTATTTGGAGTGGCATCTGATGATTTGTAACTTGGAAGATTTTCTGTTGTGCCCTAAAAGATTTCTATTTTTGGTAATATCG